>NW_028327172.1:39839533-40139533 GCF_987537825.1 Furipterus horrens | reverse complement strand
ATTTTAAAAAAATTTTCAAAATAAAGTACTCACTAGATTCGTTAAAAGAAGTGCAAGATATACATTAATGAGAAACTAAAATAAAAGATATACCACATTCATGATTTTTAAAACTCAATGTTGTTAAGATTACAGCTCTACCCAAATTATTCTATAGATTCAGTGTGATCCCTATTAAAATCCTAATAATCATTATGCATCAGCTGAATTTAAATTTTATGAAAGTACAAATCACATAGAATACTAAAACAATTTTGAAAATTAAGAACACAGATGGTTGACTTATACTTCCCAATTTCCAAACTTAAGAGAAAACTATAATAATAAAAACTGTGTGGTGCTGGCATAGGACAAACATATAGATCAATAAAACATAATTAAAAGCCCAAAAATTAATCCTTATATTCACAATCAATTGATTTTTTTTTAATCCTTACCCAAGGATATGTTCATTGATTTTTTTTTTTTAGAAAGAGAGAGGAACAGGGAGAGGGAGAAACATCAATGTGAGAGAGAAAGATCAATCAGCTGTGTCCCATACGTGTCCAGAGTGGGGATCAAACCTATAACTTAGATATGTGCCCTTACGGGGAATTAAACTCGCCACCTTTTGGTGTACAGGATGATGCTCCAACCAACTGAGCCACCCACCCGGGGCAGATTTTTAACAAAAGTGCCAAGGCAACTTAATGGCAAAAGGATAGTCTTTCGACAAATGGTGCTGAGACAACTGAACATCTGCATATAAAGACATGAATTAAGACCCTTATAACACACAGAAGTAAATGCAAAATGGCATTAATCTAAATGTAAAAGTAAAAAAAAAAACTTTTAGAAGAAAACATAGGGAAAAAAATCTTTGGGTTAATCAAAGATTTCTTATATATGGCACCCAAAGCACAATCCATTAAAAAAAATTAATTGGACTTCATAAAAATTTAAGATGTTTGCCCTTCCAAAGACACCAGTAAGAAAATAAAAGACATGACATAAACTGGGGGCAATACTTATTATATACATGATAAAGAAATCTTGTTCAGAGTTAAGAACTCTCATAATTCGGTAATTAAAAAAACAAGCCAATTTAAAAACAAGCAAAAGGTTTGAATAGATATTTAACAGAAGAAGGAATAGGAATGGCTAATAACAGGAAAAGGTAATCAACATCATTAGTCATTAAGAAAATGCAAATTAAAATCACAATGAGATACTATTTCACACTCACTAGAATGACTGTAACTTAAAAAAACAAGTATTGAGGATACAGAAAAACAGAAAAACTGGACTCTTCATACATCACTTGTGGAAATATAAAATGGTAGTCACTTTGGAAAACTGTTTGATAGTTTCTTAAAATGTTAAACATAAATTTACCATGCAAGCATTTCCACTCCTAAGTATCTCCCCTAGAGAAGTGAAAACATGTATCCACACTAAGTCTTGTATCCAATCTTTCATAGCAGCATTAGTCATAATAGCCCCAAACCGGAAACAATAAAAATGGCCAACAACTGGTGCGTGGATAAAAAAGATGTAGTAGTCATACAATGAAATACTGTACTATTCAGCCATAAAAAGGAATGAAGTACTGATACATACTACCACATGGATGAGACCCAAAAATATTACACTATGTGAAAGAAGTCAAACAAAGAAGTCACATAGTCATTCATATGATACATTAATATGACTTACCCAGAAAAGGCAAATTTATACAGACAGCAAGCAGAATACTGGTTGTCTGGGTCTAGTGGAGGAGCTGAGGCTGACTACATATGGTGGACACCAGGGATCTTTCTCAGCTAATAAAACTGTTTCAAAACTGCACTGGGGTGATGTTTGCACAATTCTGTAAATGTACTAAAAATTATTAAATTGTATACTTGACACAGATAAATTTTATATGTAAATTATACCTCAATAAAATGGTTTTTTAAAAAATTCTACATGGATTCTAACTATATCTTTCAAAATTACTATTCCTTCAAGTCTCTGATAGCTTTTAAAATGACAAAATTTTTTCCTAATCATTCCTGCTCTGCAACCAACTTTTTAACTTCCAGTAAATTTTAAAAGGTTATAAAAGTTAATTCTCAGAAATTTGATTCATTTTCTTTAATCTATATAATCAAGATGGCAATTTTGATAATGAGTTTCTTTCATTCCCCAATAACCCAATGAGTTGATGTAATCAAGCAAAATGAATGATCTAATGATTCATATATAATACTACTTTACAAAGCTGTAATAATCCTAAAGCTCCTAAGTCTTCTGAAGAAATAAAAATACCACCTGTCAAATGAAATGATTTATACATTCTCTGGTATGTACAGTATAAATCATTGTCTAACTCAGGCACGATGCCCACTTTTGCATCCTAAGTTTTTAACTCTTTTTTGCTCCCTTCACATAAGAGAAGAAAAGAATTTACATTGCTCTTCACTAGGCTTGGTTTTTCTCCTTAAAATGTCCCCATAATATATAGCACCAATCTCTTTCCTCAGATCTTAGGAGTAAAGACTTCCTCCAACTCATCTATTCCCCAAAACATATAACCTAGACAAATAACTTCTATGTGTTCTCTGTAATGAATCTACCCTCGTGAACAGATAAATCATGAAAGACATACCAACAGTTGCTCTCTCTGCTGATGCCCAGGCACACTCCTGAGTACTTGCCCTTCCATCACTTTCTGCTCCATTTCCCAGCCTCATTGGCAGCTTTCTCAAGTACCTGCTTTGGGCTGCGTTTGACCCACAAAGGCCCTGATGGTAGGTCATGGCCCATCATTCTTATTTCCTTTCAACTTTTAAAAAGAGAAAAAGAGTTCTCTCAAACAGAGGGTTACAGTAGAAATCCTGAAGTTATAAAAGATGTCTGTATATGTAAATATATTTATAAATATAAAAATAAATGCAAAGATTTCATTTAGTACCAGTCTTTAGTCTTAGTTTCATTCTTCCATATATTTCTAAATGTTAAATTCTGGGAAAATTAGTTATAACTGAATATTCATTACTTCTTTAAAGTGCATATAGGTAGTTTTTTTTTATATATATCCAACTCTTATTTGGCTTAACAGGGGTCAATTTAAATTAAAAATTAAGTCAATCTGTTGAATACTCACTACTTAACAGGTCCTGGATATTTAGGAACAAATACATAAGGTACATTTCCTGCCTTCAAGGAGTTCATAAGCTGGTGGGAGACAATGAACTACAATTACATATAATTTATTTCAGATAGAAGTAAGTACATATATTTTTTAAAAGCTATGAAAACAGAGGTTGCAACTCGGGAATAACTGAAGATTTTGAAGAGCTGACTTGACAAAAAGAAAGTAATGCTTCAACTGAACCAAAATGGGGAAAGTAGGTAGCAATAGACTACTGGGAAAGAGTCAAGTGAGGAGGTGTGACTCTAGAATCAGGTGAGGACATATTGGGTGACCAGTCTGATCATTGAGCACTTACTTTGTGGCATACTGTTAAAAGCTTTTTACATGTATTAACTTATTTGATCCTCACAACAACTCTATGAGGAATTTACTATCATTCCCATTTTATAGATGACAGAACTGAAGTATAGGTCAGTTGCATAACCTGTTCATGGTTACATAGACACAGCTAAATATTATGGAGCCAGGGTCTTGAAGTCTGTAAGTAACAAAAGACTAAATTCTCTACCCCTAACCACACTCATTACAAAAGCAATTAACAGGTAACCTAATTACCCCTTTCTCATTAACTCCTAGGCCATCCTTCAAGGTCTAGCTGAAATGATTTTTTCTCTACAAAGCCTTCTTTGATCCCCACAATTAAACATAATCTCTTTCTCCTCTAAGCTACATACTTCATGTTTCAATCTTATGACAAGTCATATTTTGTTCCTGACATTACAGATTTCATGTCACTCTTTTTTATTTTCCTTTAGTCTGATCTGCTTTCTATTCTCCACAACTTCTAAGGCAGTGCCTGGCACATCGTCGGCAGCCGTCCGTCTCGAGAGACGATGGTGTAGCTTCTTAAGAGTCTATCTACACCGCCGAGAATGGCTGTGCAGTCCAACTCAGGAGTGACACGGTATCTGTCTCCTCCCGTGTTGAATCGACATCTTGCGATGACGCTGAAGCTACAGAGCCTGGGCAGGGTAATATGGAGGGTCTGCTGTTGCCCATGCAGCAGACCCCACCTCTCTTCGCAGCTGAAGGGTCCAAGGGAAAGACGGAGTCAATACAGCTTGGCTTCAGGTGCGCCGCAGGAGTTGCCGGTGTTGACTACAACGTCAAACCGCCTTAGGGACTCCGGCTCCGGATTTTCTGTCGGGGTTTACTCCCTTAGCCTTTCCCCTGAAGAGGTATGCCGCAAAGCAACGGAGGTTTTTTTTTTGGAGTCAGAGTTTTCCTTCTCTGATGTGCCCTGGCACATAATGCTAACTAAATCTATGGAGCACTTATTCTGTGCAAGGCATTGTGCTAAGCATTTTACAAGAATTATTTCACAAAATTCTTACAACAACCCAATTCACAATAGCTATTTTTAGCCCATTCTGTGATAGATAAAATACTAGATGCACCTTAAATTCAGTAAACAAGACAGATGTGGCCCCTGCAAGAAGCTTATGGTCTAGGGAGGTTGGTACTATTGGTATCCCCAAGTACAGAGATAAAAGTGAGGCCCAAAGGATTTAAGTAATTTGTCCAGAATCACACAGCAAAAAAGTGGCAGAGCCAGAATTTAAACCCATTCTCAACTTTCTGAGAGGAAAGCAAGAAATGAGCAAAAATGCATATGTATCTTAATACGTAGGTGGTAGCTCGAAACTGCTAATCAAGTCATCTGTTGAGGAGTCTCGGCGAGTATTTGATTTCCCTGTGTCTCTAAAAGTGGTCCCTCCTGAGCATCAATGCTTTGTTGCACGGAAGGTGATATAAAGGAGTCAATAATTAGCAGCAAGACCTTGGGTTACATCTATTAAATATCCGAATGGAATGGGGTGAAAAGGTAAGAATGCACAATTCCTTACTTAAACGGTGGGTTCAGCTCACACAAATGTGAGTCCGTAATTTCCAGTGGAGTGGTGAAGAAACTGCCACTAGAGGATTACATTACCCTACATACAACTCAAGCACCCGTCTGGCCCTGTGGACCAGAAATACCTGCCTTCTGGCTGAACGTCCCACCGTCCCCAGCCTGCTGGCCAGATAAGACTCCCTTCTCCAATCGCCACCTTGGCAGCCGCAATGTGTGGCCTATCCTAGCCATCTCCTCAAATATCAAGTAGCGATATCCCAAAATATTGACCAGGCAGAAAGATGCGCCTGGACGCACGAATCTGATTCCCATAATTTCTACAATTTCTTATCCCAACAGGAGACCACCTGTCTTCGCATCAAGTTCATCACGTTAGGCAGTGGAGACGACCTCCAAGGGCCAGGACCCAGACCCTTGGGCTCCTCTGACAGAACGCACTGGCCGCCTTTGCTGCGTGTTAGACAGACATCCGAACCCCGCACGTAAGGACACAACCACCCACCCTAAGCGATCGAGCTTTTGCTCAGCTGCCCGCACGCAGAAGATGCGGACGGTGCGCAGGAGGCGTATCCGACGCAGAACGCGCGCCCCGCCTCCCTCTACCCGCCAATTACCTGCGCCCCACAGCCCCGCCCCGCCCCGCCCCGCCTCCCTCCAGCCTCCTGCTGCGCCGGCTGAGCGCATGCGCCTTGACAGATGGGCTGGGTGAGGGCTCCCTATGGAGGGCAGGAGGAGGCGGAAATGGAAGGGATCAGCGCACTCTAGAGCGCCCCTGCACATGTAGCCGCTGGATAGCGTGTTGGGGGCGGAGACGGGGGCGCTGATAGCTGGGGAGGTGGAGGTCCGGGCTTCGACCCGAAACTGGAGCAGGGGTGCTGCCCCCAGCCGACCCGCCCTTGTTTCTGTGTACGTTCTCGCTTAGGCAGACATGGAGAACTGCTTGGTGGCCGCGGCGCTGAACGGCGTGGACCGGCGTTCTCTGCAGCGCTCGGCTAGGCTGGGTCAGGAAGTGCTGGAGCGGGCTAAGAGGAGGGCGGTGGACTGGCATTCTCTGGAGCTTCCCAAAAGCAGCGTGAGGGTAATTTCCCAGGAGCGGCCCTACCGAGAAAGAGGGCCCGCGGCCGGCCCCCAGCGCCTTCTCCCGGGAAAGGTGAGGGCCCCTGGGCCGGGGGACCAGCCCATTCATTCGCCCCGTGGTGGCCTGCTGGGCACCAGGGCCCGGGCGGCGGAAGCTGTGAAGTGTCAAGAAAGTGAACAGAAAAGCCCTTTGAAAACTCGCGACATTTACAGGTCATTATTGGGTAGCTTTAGGATACTGCTAGTGCTCGGCCCTGGTTGGTTACTTTAAAAAAAAAAAATTCTTACATACTACCGTCTGATATTAGAGGAAAGCCCATAAACCAGTCTTTGTCTTGGGTAAATTGCTTGTCAATATATTCCTTTTAGAACTGGAGTTCTTTCTCAGTAAGATCTTTTTCAGTGACTTAACCTTTCAGAGATTTTCGAAAAGTGAAAAGGAAGCTATTCCCCAAATGACTTCATTCTCCAGTAGGGAATACCAGATCTCACCTGTGACTTGCCATTTATTCAAATAGAGAGAAGAAAGACTCCCAACCCTCAGTGCTTCCTTCAGAACAGTGGCTGAATTCATGGACTATACTTCAAGTCAGTGTGGGGTAAGTTGGTGTGATCTGAAGCCATGCCCCTAATATGCCTGGTGATGGATCACAAAGTGGACCTTTGTGGACTTTAGGGAGAATCTCTAGACCAGTTCACCCTGCCCTGTCTTCATGGGTGGATTGTAATCACTCAAGGATTTAAACCAGGTGATAAATACAAGCTATTGTAGAATTCATTCAACAAATATTTATTGAAAGCCTAATTCAGTAGATACTATTGAGGATACAGCAGTGAACAAGTCAGAAAAGGTCTCTGCCCTCATATTTTTTGCTGAATTCCAAAACAGTCAAGTCCAAATATTTCGAGTTTTTTAAACTCTGAACTGATGGGAATTTTTTAAAAAAATCAGTAGCGTCACTCTAAACTGGAACCGAGCCTCTCTGTTTTCAAAATGTATTGAAACAAAAATTGAAACAAAATCCCTACATTAAAATTTAACCTCTTTTTCAAGTCCCTGATAATGTAGTTTTTAAGTATGTCCCTGTGGGTTCATATTGCTTGATGGACATAAAGGTGGTTCTGTGGAACAGGAGCAGTCTCCAGGAATCAGACCATGTTCTGCCACATACTGGCTATAATGCTTTAAGCCAGTTAGTCTCTCTTACTCTTACCTTCCCCGTTGAAAAAATGAAGATCTCTGAAATCCTTTCCAGCCTTTCCAGCCTGTTTCTTTGGTTTCCACTGAAAGATGAACATCAGAAAATTATCGTAAACTATAGCATGAAGACTTGTGGTACCATTTTTGGTGCCATTTACTGAAATGGGTGAACAAAGGTTTTAAAGACCCTCTTCTCAAAACTATATATTAAAATCATCTTTAAGTACTTCAAGGGAAATGTTGATGGCAAGCCAGCCAACGTTCAAGAAAGTCACCTGCATGGAAGGTACTCTTTATCTTCTAAGAATTACAACAGACTCTGGGTCTCTTCCAGCCTTAACTTTTTGTGATTCTTATATGGTCATAAGGATGCTGGTCTATAAGGGAGAAGAAAGAAAATGTCATGTTTCTGTCCTGCTTTTCAATTTTATATATTAAGACTTAAAAAAATCTCAGAATGTTTTTATGTTCTTACTCTGTTAAGTGGTTTTAGAAAAATTCATAACTTGGGCTCTACTGCAAAGTGATCAACTTAAAAGGAATATTTGTCTTTGGTTTGAGGTTCAGCAAATTGGCATTCTTCATTCTGGTTTTCAGTTCAGGTCTCAGTTACGGAACAGAGCCTGGAGCCCTTTGTCTTTCTGAGATAGAATTAAAAACAGTATTCTGAGTTTGCTGTCACAATTTTGAAGCAGCCCCTAAGATACATCATTAGATCCATGTCTTGAAGTGCTTTCCCCAGCTTCTCATTCTTTTGGTCTCATGCCTTAAATACTGTCCCTACACTGTGTTCAAAATAAGCATGCTGGTAATGTCCCCATCATTAGTCATAAGCAAGGGCAAATCTAAGGTTAACTTCAAGGGGAAGGAAGGAAGCAGACAAGAAAAATATAACGGCTTTCTGACCCTTTGGATTATTGTCCTTCAATTGGAGACTTCTCCCTTTCCCTCCCCTTCTCCACAGGGGTGAACATAGCTATTGGTTTATGTTATATTTCCTGTTGTATTTCCATGTCTCAAGGAGATAACACCCCTCTCTTCCCTTGTCCTTGTCTGAGATTGAGACAATAAACGTGGAACTGTTGTTCATCAGAACTTGTCACGAGAGGAGATGGAAAGGCATGTGTATTTGACATAGGGGTGCAGATAGGAAAATTGTTTAACCTGGCAAAGAGGATGGTCCTGCACAACTTTCGTTGGACAGAGTTCTTGCTGTATGGAGGCAGCAGATGGCAGCAAAGTAATGCCAAATGCATTTGCCATCTCTGCAACCACCTTACATGGGCTAAGATATGTTAGATGACTTAACAGGCCTGTCAAGTGGGTAGGTAATTTACCTTTGCTCTTTTGCCTCCCTTCTTACCTTATTTTGCCCAAGTAACAGAGTTTTTGTTTTTGTTTTAAATTTAACCACATCTTTCACATTACTTCTCTAGAAATATTATTCATCTGTGCCAGAGGAAGAAGGGGCAACCCATGTCTATCGATATCACAGAGGGAAATCGCAGCTGCGCTTGTGCTCAGATCTAGCAAGTGGTCAGGTATGTATCCTCAACTGTCCCGTGCTGTGCGCTGAGCCTCCTAAGACTCGAGGCCCTATGTTTGGGAGCTCCTGCTGGATCTGGATTGTTGGATGCCTGCGTGACTCAGCATTCCACTGCTCAACAGACATGTATCGACCCCCATCTCAGAGAACTTAGAGCAGTGAACGTGAAAGAGAGTTTGTCTAAAATATAATATTGGTGCCACTGTAGGACCTTCCCTTGAACCTGCAGTCCTGGGCCATGGGATTCTTGGGCAGGCTTAAAGAGAATAGCTTCAAATATTCTCTTCTACATCTAGGGATAGGACAGATATTTTTTTCATAATCACATATTTTACTCTAAAAGAAAATGCAAAAAGAGGGTCTCGTTAACAAACCACCTTTCCTAAAAATAACAACGACAGGCCTCTCACTACAAACTAACCTGTTTTTTACAACGTGTATCATTCTGGGGAAGATAGATTCTGCTTGCTGAACTGATCCAACAGAAACCCTTTGTTGTTGAGGAGAGTAGGTGTTTTTGTCTTTGTTTTTAAACTCCCTTAGTTGTACTCAAAACTAGCAAACGTAAATCCAGAGTCTGATCCACGAGGCGGGTGTGTGACCTCTCGGGCCTGTGGGTTAAGGGAAGGGAAGCGTGGCCACAGGGACGAGAGTGTGGGCTGGATGCACACGGGACGTCCCCCTTGTTCCCTGGCCTGGGCTCCGAGGAGCGGCACCAGAACCCAAACCCTGGCCTCCCTTTTCTGGCCTGACGCTGAGGGGTTACATATGAGCGAGAGTCATTCCCTCCCATGCTTCCCTGTAAAATATAAGTTGATGCCTCTCAGGGAAAATTACCAGTTCAGCCTGTTCCCCACTCCTAGGACAAGTACAGAAGACAGTTCTATTTTCTGAGAGCCTGTTAAGTATCAGTCACTTCTACACTTTCTCTCCCCTACAATCTTCCCTACAATCTTGTATCCCCGTGTTATAGACTAGGAAAGCGAGGCTTAGAGAAATGAATCCCTCTCAGTAAATAGGAGACATAGTTTCAAACTCAAGTTTATCTGACTCCAAAGCCCATGACGAATAAAAAGTAATCATGGTGAACATCTGACTAAAAACATCTCACAGAATTCACTAAAAGCTTTAATAATTTAGGTGAAAACTTAGAAAAAAATTGACAACAATTATTAGTTCCTAATGAAGTAGGAGAAAATTTTTTTTTGTAATACAGAGGGAGAGCTTGGGCACTCAACGGTGTTTCTACATGTTTTTTCAGAGAAAAGCAACATCCCTTGGTTTTGGAGGCAGCCATCAAGCCCCAGAGTGTGCTCCAGAGCCGTCCAAGCCTGTGAGTACAGAGTCCTGGTGTCCCTGCACTGGGCTTCACCACCATGGCAACTTCATCAACCAGCTGACCTGGTTATTTCAGGGTTCTTTGTACTGGATCGGTAGTATTTTTATGTCGGGATGTTTTTATCCTTTTGGAGAGTGCACAACATTGTGATTCAGTGTAAAATTCTCATTTCTCGGTATCCTCCCTTCACTTGAAGCTTTAGGGATGCTCTGTGCCTGAACTCATAGCTGTGGTTGGAAAGAATGTGAAGTATTCCCATCTCAGTTCCTACCGCTCAGCTGGGCTGGCCTGGGTCCCGCTGAAATCCCACCATCTGTTCAAGCAGCAGGAGGGGCCGACCCTTGTGCTTACAAAGTGAATACCGTTGCTGAGATTCTGAAATGTATGCATTTGGTGAGATCAGGTTCCAAAACATGTGAAGGAATTTGTTCCCATTTTCCGCTAATGTTTCTCTGTAAAAAACGTATAGGGATAAGTTTCTCATTAGGGTGAAGTACTCGTTAGTTTATAAACTCAGAAAATCTTTTGGAACTTGGAAGGGTTGGAATTCTGAGGAAAGGAACTCCAGCATGTTGCTGCAATAATTTGCTTAGTTTTTGTTTGTATATAACGTGCTAGCCAAGATTCAGAATATGTTGGATTGGCCAAAAAGTCCATTTAGTTTTTTCCATAAAATAAAAGACATGTTTTTCTTTTTCACCAATAACTATTGATTTGGATATTTAAGTAAGTCAGTTATCTCCCACGTGGTATAACATTGACTGTTCTCAATTAATATCTTGATTTGATCGCTATTAACTTCAACTGGTCTACCCGACTGTGGAGCACTGTCCAGCACAAACCACTTTTGACATGTTCGATCAGTCACCGCACCCTCTCCATACACTGCACACATCTCTTTTGTGTTTCAGTTGTTTTACCTTTCTTGAAATAATAAAGCATAATATGCCAAAAATGTTGCTTATTTTCTTCCATCTTCAATATTAAAATGGCTACAGAAAAATTTACCAATTCTGAATTTTTTTTCAAATGCACGCTGTTGTCAGCTGTCACAATACAGTCTAACAGAATTGTTTCAGATGAAGTTAAAGACATCTAAGCACTTCTAGAGCCATCTTACAGAAAAAAATCTTTTTGGCCAACCCTATACTAGAGTTAATGGCAACTAAGAATGTTATGCTTCTACTACAAATATAAGCGTTAGGCTTAGGTGCCTCCAACGCTTGCAGGATTGTGTAATGCTAACCTTCCGGATGAGCGCAGTGTCGGAAGCACACATGCCAGTCTTACCTTCTGTGTGCCCTTTTGTTCAGACAAACGAAGCATCCTTGGCTTTCTGAAATTCTGATACAGCTGTATTTTCTGAACCTACATTTGTTTATTTACATAATTGATGAGTAATAAAGTACTTGTGTCATTGTCACATGCATTCACATCAGTTAAATGATGCCAGACCTCTGATTTTGCAGTAACTGCAGTGTAGCATGAAAGGATATAACATAAAGGAGGTTTGGAAAAAAATTGGCTTCGAATCTGTCAGGTGGAGGGGGAGGAAGTTTCTTAAAAGTACTATCATTCATTCTCCTAGTGGACTTTGCTGGCCATTGATTTTTTTCCCCTCCCTGGGTGTGGTGGTGGAAATGACAACTTCTCCATCTGATCGCTGAGTATGCATGAGTGGTGTCCCAGCTGTGGAAAAAGAGCCTTGGCTCTAAATGACAGGCTCTTTTCTGGTTTGCGACTTTGCACTTTTGCCATCTAAAGTAAGACCCACTCTTCTGCCTGCACACCAGCCATGACCCACTCCCCTACCACGTGTGAAGTCTGTCCTTGGAGGTTTGTGCTCAGCTCAGCTCTAAATGTCACTCTTTCCATTTACCCCAGTTTCCAGTGTTTTGCACTAATGGAGAACCAGTCCGCCAAGGGAGGGCTTTTGCCAGCCGGCTGTCTCACTGCGTGACAGGACGGAATCTGCTCATAGGATTCGCAGCTTTAGGAGAAATGTTTCATCATCCTAATGAGTTTAGCAGCACAGTGAAAAAGAATGATTCTCATTATTCCAAGGTGCTAATCTGTGCTAACAAGTGCCACTGTCTGCTTTTGATCCCAAAACGGTGTCCTTAGCCTTTCCCTCCACCTAATTCTTATACTTCTACTCCAGCTAGAGTGTTCCACTAATGATCATTTGTGTTCCTATAATACTTGGGCATGTACAGTGTTCTCACATGTGAAGTAGGTATTATCACAGTCTTAGAAATAAGGAAACAAGCATAAGGAGATGCTGGGATTTACCTAAAGGATAGTCCTAGTAAGTGGCTGAGACTTGAAAACAGCACCTTCATCCCCAACATTACTGCTTCATCCCATCTGGCACACAGAGGTAGCCTGGTAGAGGTGCCCTGGGCATTGGGATATAAAATCCCTAAACTGCTAATATTTGCTTTCCTTCCAGGCTGACAACATCTCTAAGGACCTCTACATAGAAGTGTATCCAGGGACCTACTCGGTCACTGTGGGTGCAAATGACTTAAGCAAGAAGACTCAAGTGGTGGCAGTTGATTCGGGACAAAGTGTGGACTTGGTTTTCCCCGTATGATGCTGACCATCGTGTTACCCTTTTTTAAAGTAGCAAGGAGAATAAAGCCACCATATGATTCTCTTAATATTTATACATCAGTCCTGCTTTTGGGGCTGACTGTAAAGGTCCAGCCTTACTGGGAATTGGAACTTCTCTCCTTCAGTGCCCATTTGAAAGTGTAGAAGTTCTCTCACCCTGTTTTGCCTGAAGTAATAATGATGCTGTCTGAATAGTTTTTACTGCTTGCTTTCCAAGGTTAATTATGATAATAAAAGGAGACTCAATTTGGAAACAAATACCTTTTTATTGGTACTAAGAGCAACAAAATGTCATTCACGGTAATATATATAGGCTTTATGAAAAGATCGCAGAGGGGCTGTGGAGACATTTGCCCAAAGCGGGCTGGCCACAGCCTGTAACTTCTGTGGAACAGCATCCTCAAGCTGACCTCACCAGGCAGGGAGCCCTAGCTCGGGCTGTGACCACTCTCGTGCCTCTTACGACAAGTGCCTCCTGCTGCCCACCTGCAGGGACCTCTTAATGGGGCGAAGATGCTGCTGCTTATTCAGCTGTCATCTGGCTGGCAAGCTCCCTCCTTCTCCTGAAGGCTTTGCCAGCCACTTTGTAACTCTTCCTCAGGTATTTACTCTCTTTAGCTTCCTATAAAAGAAGAAAATCTTAGTAGTCTTAGGCCGACTATAATTTTAAGGACCAAAAGCCACTGATTTTAAAAGTCATAGATGAGTCCTTAACTTTTAAGCTACCGCACCAATAGTATTGTTGCACTCCCAGGTTAGTTGCCTAGTTATTCATCTCATTTGGAACATAACAAGTCTTTCCTCAGGGGAAAGATACTAGCACTTTATATGATGATAACGAAGTTATAAGTAGAGCTATACTAGCAATCCTAGTGAGGAACAGACTCCTAGTCAAGCAGACCCATGCCCATCACCAAATAGGGGGTCATTTAAATGGGAAGGAACCCTTGCTCCCCCAAGAAGCTTATGATGACATTTGGGGGTGCTGCAAGCCTTTTGAAATGATATGCAAAATTGTGGGTATGTGGATTTTATGGAAAGAGGAAGTATAGGTTTTAATTTCAAAGGGGGGTGTGACCCCAAAAGATCCAAGAACCATAGGAGTCCTTAAGAAGCCCCTTCCAAAGGGATTCAGAAGGAAAAACAAGGTAGTTACAAAACAGTCACGGGGATATGAAGTACAGCAGAGGGAATGTAGTCAATGATATTGTAATAATTATGTGTGGTGCCAGGTGGGTAGTGGAAATATCAGGGGGACACTTTGTAAACTATATGATTGTCTAACCACTATGCTGTATACCTGAAACAATAAAATAACATTGAATGTCAAATGTCATTGGGAAAAAAAAAGTCTTTTCCCAGCCAGGCTACTTTACCTACATCCTCAGGGCTTTTAGTCCCAGAACTTCTGGCCTCTCCGACAGGCCGCAGCAGTGCCCTGACTCCTCTGCCTGTCTTCAGCTTTCTCTGGCAGGATCTGCGGTGGCTTCAGGTTAGTTGCTTCCAGGACCAGCTCCTTGGTGTCCCCCACTACTCCAGTTTGTTCTCTTTGTTGCTTGTTGCCCTTCACTTCTTTCTGGATGTCAGAACATCTTTTTCTTAAACCTAAAATTCAGTGAGGTCTGTTGAATATGCCACTGTTTTGATGGGATGCATCGTGATGACTTAAGTACAACTATGCCAAGGACCACAGAATCTCTTCACTACATGCAAGCTCCTAACCCTTCTCTCTTTTTAAAGAAGAAATAAATTTTGTTAATCATTTCTGGCTACTGTGCTTTTGAGGAAGGTTGTATCTAATCAGCCATATTTTTCCAAACAGCCATTAGGGGCAGCAAAGGTAACCAACCACCGCCAGTTAAAGGAGCTTATAAATCACACTGATTGCAAAGAAGAGATCATACACTGATAGAAAACCAAGTTTTCACAGGTCAAATGAGGCCAAAAACAAAAGGGGGGGGGTGATTGCTGAGGAATAGGGCAATATCCAAAAAGGGAGGAATACTTTAAAAGAAGTCCATCACCTCCCTGACTTAAAAACTGCAGGTTGAATCCTGTTCCAGCCATGAGCAAGGGAGGAGAGCAATGTGGCTGGGGCAGCCAACAGCCTGGCCTTTTCCAGGATCGCTGTTTTAGGATCAGATGGTACCTGCACTGCCTGTTAAAGCAACAAAAATGGGGGGTGGGGGGTGGAGGGACCCATATAGGGGTATTGCTAAGAGGCAGAGCCTGAGACTAACTGTCAAGCATCAGTACTTGATGGCCACCAAGCACAGCTAGGAGACGCAAAACAGCACATTTCCCTTAAAGAATACAAAACCTGGAGGGGAGGAAGAAAAGCTCTGGTGTGTGCCTTTGTTTCCAGCCCTGGGCACAGAGTTTATGTCATCATCACTAGTTTACTGTGGCATATAGTACCGCACCTGTGACAAGGGCTGGCGATGGTCCCTTTCTCAACACCCCATCTCAGGCATGTTCTCCATAGTTTTTGGTGCAGAGTTGGGACCTAGTAGAAGACAGGTCCACTGATTCTCATGGCTCAGCTCCAAGAGCTACCAATTGCCTGGAGCAACAAATGATGCACTCTCTAAAGGAGAGCCAGGCAAAGTGCCCAAAGATACTAGATTTCTCTTTATGTAGACAATTATTATCATTTATTTTGGGAAGTAAAACTTTGCAGTGGATTTGTTTAAATATGGTGATGGGGGGAGAGAAACCGAATGTAGGATTAGGTGGCTGGGCAGCAGTGATAAAAGCAGTGCATGCTTAGGGCCAGGGACTTACCCAGGGACAGTCTAGACAATGCTACGGAGCGGCCACAGCAGTAGGAGTGCGCGGTACCTGAGGCGCATCTGACCGCCACAACCACTCTGGTTGCCACACTGGCACTCCTCCGCGAGGCGGGGCCTGGGGCGGTCTCAGTTGCTCCCCACAGACTTCTTACTACTGTGCTGAAGCAGGAAGCAGTAGAAGCTATAGAGAATTTAGCATGAAAACTCTAGATTTGGGCACCATTTTCTTTATATTATCACCTGTTGGGAGGGCACATCTAGTAAAAAAAGCAGATTCTAAATAGCTTTGCCAGGGCCCCCTGGTGTTTCCCTCTGCGAGATCGGAGTGACCCATTTCACAGAACACAGGAACCTTCCCTCAGCCTTTGCACAGGGTGGGCAAAAGTAGGTTTTCAGTTGTAATACAAATAATAATATGATGATAATAATACAGGAATAACTTTCTTGTACTCACAACTGTAAACCTACTTTTGCCCACCCCTATTTCTACTACAGTTCCTCTCAGGTAGGGGAGGAAGAGCTCAGCTGGTCATGGCAGGATTCCCATCCTTTTACTATTTCCCTCTCAGAGGTGGGGAAAAGATCCCACACTTTCGAGAGCCAAGGGAGGCCTGGGACCCTCTTATAAAGCACTACAGCAGTGACTTACATTCATCCCTACCCACGCCAAAGCCCAGGTGTCCGATGGAGACAACCAAGAAAGTTTCTCATTGTAGAAGCAATTTCTCCATCTAAAACTGGGGACTAGGACAAAGCTTATCCTGGGCAAGACTGAAATCCTCGTGGGCTAAGAGGTCCTTCTCGCTGAGCAGCTGTCCTGGAAATAGGGTAATGGCTTCAAACAGGGACCCTTATGGGTCCCAAAGTGGGTGCTGTCTAGATACCCTCTAGCTTTTAGCAGTGGGATTCTTTAACCCACACAGCATCCCTGTCCCAGACTGAATGATCATTTAGTTCATTGAATGTTAAATTAGTGACTGCAGGACCCCAGGAATCTCATCTAGGACTGGGCTGATCCAAGCCACCCCTATCATATAGCTTGGCCGGCTGACAGGCTTCTGCTCCTCTGGAGCACCTTTGGGAATTTCAAGAAGGTGGGCATGAGGCACATCAGTGATCTACAACTCCTAAACCTGTGAGGGCATATCACACAGTTCTGAGCTCAAGATAAAGAAGTTTGGTGAGGGCCCTGACCAGTGTGGCTCAGTTGGTTGGGCAAAGCTAAAGGTTGCTGATTTGGTTCCTGGTCAGGGCACATGCCTGGATTGTGGGTTTGGTTCCTGTCAGGGCACACGAGAGGCAACCGCTCAATGTTTCTCTTCCTCTAGTTTTCCTTCCCTTCCTCTCACTCTAAAAATAAATAAATAATTTTTTAAAAAAAAAGAAGTTTGGGGATGGCTACAGATTGCCAACAATAACATTGCCTCCTCCTGAGCTGTAAAGAATGAGCAGCACAATGTAATGCCTGCTTCTGACTTATTTAGGGGCCCCTAAATAAAGAAGATGAGCCCATCCTTTCTTGCTGAGCTTTATTGCTTAAATGCAAACCTACCATTTCCGGGGGTTTCAGTCAAGACGGCAGTTTAGGCAGACATGGCTCGCCTCCTCCCACAACTACGGCAAAATTACAACTAAAATATAGAACCACCATCACTCAGAACCATCAGAAATCAAGCTGAATGGAAGTCTGAAAACTACTGAATTAAAGAAACCACATCCATCCAGACTAGTAAGAGGGGTGCAGACATGGAACAGGCTAGTCCCACACCCATGTGCAGTGGATAAAAATTTGGGACAGATATCTCAGGAGTGAGGAATCCTAGTCCCACACCAGGTCCCCCAGCCCAGGGTTCCAGTGCCAGGAAGATAATCCCCACAACTTCTGGCTGTAAAAACCAGCAGGGATTGAATCAGTGGAAGAAACTGCTGGAGCCCCAAGTAGTTCCTCTTAAAGAACCCACACAGACTCAACTATTCAGGTTCACTCCCTCTGAGCTCCAGCACTGGGGTAGCAGCTTGAAAGGCACCAGTGGCATACAGGGAGGAACTGAAGTGTCTGGCATCAAGGTGAGCAGAGGCCATTGTCCCTTTTCTGAACCCTCCCCCCCTACAGAGCGGGCAAGCTGGTGTCATATCTGAGCCTCTATCCACCTGGCTAACACTGTCCAGGAGATCCCTAGAGACTCTACCCCACCCAACTTAAGGGCCCACCCAAGCTGCTTTTCCGTATGAATGGCTGGTCTTGGTTCATGCTGCACAACTTCCTAAGTCCTGTCAAGCAAGCAACAGCTGGCCTCAGTGAGCCCCAGGCCTGGCATTAGCAGCAGCCAGCCTAGATTGACAGCTTGGCTTCCTCAGGGAATCTCCAGGCCCAGCACAAGTAGCAGCCATCTCAGATTGCTTTATAGCTCAGGCAGGGTGGCCCCAGGCAGAACATAAGTGGAGACTGATCTTGGCCTGCACTACCCAGGAAACCACAGAGCCTGTGCACTCAGTGGACAGCTACAGATAGGTCAGAGCACCACCACCCTGCCCCTGCACAGCTGATCCTCCATGGAGATCAAGAGATTGGTGGTTAGTGGTCACAGCCAGTCCTTGCAGCTGACTGACCTGGGTAAATTCCTCCCATTGACCTGCCAACAGCAACCAAGGCTCAACTATAAGAGAAGGGTGTATTCAGCCCACACAGAGGGCACATCTCGAGTACCCAGCTCAAGGGGGGGGGGGGGCGTGCTGTGCCACTGGACCCCACAGGACACCTACTATATTAGGCCACACTACCAAGACATGAAGTCGAAGCAGCTCTACCTAATACATAGAAACAAACACAGGGAGGTTGCCAAAATGAGGAGACAAAGAAACATGACCCAAATGAAAGGATAGATCAGAACTCCAGAAAAAGAGCTAAATGAAATAAAGATAAGCAATCTATCAGATGCAGAGTTCAAAACCCTGGTTATAAGGATATTCAAGGAACTTAGTGAGGACCTCAGCAGAATAAAAAAGATCCAGTCAGAAATAAAGGATACACTAATTGAAATAAAGAACAATTTACAGGGAAACAACAGTAGAGTGGATGAAGCTAAGTATCAAATCAATGATTTGGAACATAAGGAAGCAAAAAATAACCAATTAGAACAGGAAGAAAAAAAAATCCAAAAAAAAAAATAATAAGGGTAATATAAACAGCCTCTGGGACAACTTCAAAAGGTCCAACATTCACATCATAGGGGTGCCAGAAGGAAAAGAGAAAGAGTAAGAAATTGGAAATCTATTTGAAAACATAATGAAAGAAAACTTTCCTAATTTGTTGAAGGAAATAGACATGCAAGTCCAGGAAGCACAGAGTACCAAACAAGATGGATGCAAAGAGGCCCACTCCAAGGCACATCATAATTAAAATGCCAAAGGTTAAAACTAAAGAGAGAATCTTAAAAGCATCAGGAGAAAAGAAGTTAGTTACCTACTGGGGAGTTCCTGTAAGACTGTCAGCTGATTTCTCAAGAGACTTTGCAAGCTAGAAGGGATTGATAATAAATATTCAAAGTCATGAAAAGCAGGGACCTACAGCCAAGACTGCTCTACCCAACAAAGCTATCATTTAGAATCAAAAGGCAGATAAAGAGCTTCCCAGACAAGAAAAAAACAAAAGAGTTCATCATCACCAAACCATTATTATATGAAAGGTTAAAGGGGCTTATTTAATAAAAAGATGAAAACTACAAACACTAAAATAGCAATAAATACATATCTACCAACAACTGAATCTAAAAACCAAACTAAACAAACAAGAAGAACAGAGACAGAATCATGGATACGGAGAGTGTTTTGATGGTTGCCAGATGGGGTGGGGTGGGGGGGATGGGTGAAGAGGTGAGGGGATTAAAAGTACAAACAGGCAGTTACAGAATAGCCATGGGGATGTAAAGTACAGTATAGGAAATGGAGTAGCCAAAGAACTTATATGCATGACCCATGGACATGAACAATGGTGGGGGGATTGCCTGAGGGAGTGGGGGGTTGCTGGGTGGAGGGGGGCAAAGAGGGAAGAATCAGGACAACTGTAATAGCATAATCAATAGGATATGATTTAAAAAAAGAAAGAAACCTACCATTGCCCTCTTATCACAGACTTGCCTTCAACATGACCACACTCCTAAGTATTATGTCCAGTCCCAGCTTAGGGGCCACATGGCTCCAATTCCCAAGAGACACATGGGAGAGAAGCGAACAAGGGCCTCAGCCCTGCCTGAGAAGAAGGTATACCTGGCCTCCTTCCAGGCTGCGGCTCAGGCCCGTTTCTCCTCCAGTACCTCCACTCAGGCTGGCGGAGGCCTCCCGGGCTCCTCGGAGTCTTCTCAGGAGGGACGGGGTCTGTGTTGACTGCGCTGTCCACCACCAGGCTCTGAGGGGGGCCCATCTCCAGGCCTTTCTCCAAATCCTCTTCAGAAGAGGAGGAGACAACTGTGGGAGCTTGCACTGCCACTTCCTCTTCAGGAGCCTCCAGGAGCAACAGCTGTCCTGTGGGCTTCAGCTCTGCTTCTGGATGTTCCCTGGCTGTGACCCCCAAGGTCCTGGTTAGAGGCCACCAGTTGGATCTGGGCAAAGGGCAACCGAGGCAGCCCCGGCACAGCAGCTGGCAGTGGGCGTGGGGGTGGCAGGGAGGGCACAGGAGCGAGGGGCCCAGCGGAGGCCCGTAGGTGACACAGCCAGTGCCCGGCCCCAGCAGAGAGCAGCAAGGGGCCCTGAGGAGAGCGCTGGGGTGCTTCCTGGTCAAAGGCCAGTGCAGCCTCTCCACAGCCTTCTTCCAGACAGCGGGGGGCACCCACCTGACCCCGCCCAGAGGCACTGTAGCTGTCTTGCCATTCCAGAAGTGAACAGTAATTTCTTTTTTCGATGCTACATAACAGAAAATGGCAATATTTTGTTACTACCTCCTCTGTATCATGGGATAAGGGTCCTCCTATCCCCAGAGCAGCCCTTCTGCTCTGCCTGCACACATACTTCTCCTGAAGAGCCTGCCAGGAACATGCCCTCACCTGCTCCATATTTACCACCTCACTTCCGGTGCACCTGCGTGTGCCTCCCTGCTTCAGTTTCCATATCAAACCAAAATACTTCCTCAGGTGGGGGAAGGGAAGAAGGAACCTTCTGTCATTCTCTGAATTACAGTGATGTTGACTGATCAGCCATGCAGAAGGGGACTGTCCCAGTCTCTGGGCAACTTGGTGGGGGACAGGCCATGAGCACTGGAGTAACCCCAGGATAACCCACCACACCATAGGTCAGCTAACTAACACAGGCATAATAGTTTTAGGCTCTTTTACCCTAATGAAAAATATTTTTTAATCTGAAAGATATGATTTATATATCTGTTGCCACACCCTGGAATTAGCTGAAAGTGAGGGCATAAGGGTGTTTTGTTTTGTTTTTTATGCCTCTAAGACCCCTAAGCTGTAGATACCCCCTTTGCTCTCTCCTCTGGCCTGACAACCAGCCTGGCTCCCTCTGGGCACTGGCAGATCAGAGCAGCCTCCCTTACCTCTGTGGGCATCTCTCGCCTCCATGCCCAAGACAGTGGCAGGGCCATACCGTTGTCTGTCTGGCTCCCAGGGGGCCAGCACCTTGTCCCCAGGTTGCAGTGAGTATTCCATGGATGGCAAGAACGGAATGACATCTTCTCCTAAAACCACGCTCTGCCGCTGGGCTGGCAGCTCTGGGCCTGTGACAAGGGGAGCCTCAAATTCCACAAGCAGGGCCCCCTGCCTCTCCAGCTGTGGAGAAGAAAGCACCAAGAATAAGATCTGGGGTTAGGAAGTGCCACAGGGAGCACCATGGCCCCCTGGAGCCAGGCCCAGGGCTCCCTCACAAACATTGAGAGCCATTCAGAGAAGGGGCAGGGACAGGGCTGCTTAGAGCCCATTGTAGCACAGATGGGCAGGCTGTGGAAAGGATGCTCTTCCCTCTGCCCCTCCTCGCAGTGGGCAACTCTTGTTCATCATGTCCTGCCTTCCCCTTCCCATTCTCCTTCTTTTCCCGTTTTTCTTTTCTATTTCTGTTTTTGTCCTACGAACCCTGACTCCTCTGAGTCTTTCCCCAGTGCACTTCCCCTGCTCCCAGCACTTCCAAGAAGTGTCCCTGTGTCCAGGAGCAGCCAGCGATGATGTCTTCATCCACAGCCCACAGGGCCAGGAGTGGCTGGGGTTGTAGGGCAGCCCTCAGCACTGTGTCACACCAGTGAGAAAAGGGCAGGAGACGTACTAAAGCTAATTAAAGGTATAAGCTTTTCTGAGCCCTGGCTGGTGTGGCTCAGTGGATTGAGCACCAACCTGCGAACCAAAGGGTCACCGGTTTGATTGTGGGCCAGGTCGCCAGTTGGGGGCAGTGCGTGAGAGGCGACCACACACTGATGTTTCTCTCCCTCTCTCTCTCTCCCTTCCCCTCGCTCTAAAATAAATAAATAAATAAGATCTTAAAGAATAAAAGTATAAGCTTTTCTGAGAGCTCAGTATGATTTTGAAAAGATAAGTTCTGGCTAATGAATCACTAGACAGAACCTATATTTGAGCGTATATAGCTGATATTTCATTTGAATTCACATATTAGTTACTTGAAAATGACAAAATGACTTTTGATTGGAAATTTTATAATTCATATATACATTTTAGAATTCACACTAGTCTTTCCTCCATGGATCACTATTCCCAAAGTCTGGCTCTATAAAAAAAGAGAAAAATCCTGAAGCAAGCAGCCACTGACGTGAAAGCTGGGCCTGGCTCCTGAGTGTGGGACCCATGGGCACACACGTTTGCTCTTGCTTCCCTTAGACCGATGCCCAGAATGCCACACTGAATTTTTCCGAACAAAGTACTCTTACAATAAATTTCTGTTGCTGTTTAAGCCATTCTGTTTGTGCTTCCTTACACAGCCCTAGCAAACTAATACACTCACTGACATTCCATTTCCGCTTGCACAGCCTGGCAATGGGAGATCTGTGCTTACCCAAAAAACTGAACTTTGAGTCACACACATACACAGCTGAGGACTATTGGATATGACAGGGCCACCCAGAGGAGTGTGCCAGGGAGACGGGGACAGTGAGGAACTTGCCTCTGGAGCAGTCTTGATCTGAGCCCGGTAATAAAAGCCATCCAGTTCCCTTTTTGCCAGGACCCATGAGTCAGCAGCGTCTCTAGCCCTCCCTAGCCAGCCGGGCCCCTGCCATGCTGGGTCAGCAATGTGGTGGAGATATGGTTGATAAGATGCACATCTGGGAAAAAGCAAAGGAAATTAGAGAGTAGAAAAGACCAAGCCCTAAAAACATCCAGGAACATGTTTCACAGATAGATTTGAGCAGCACCATGGCATGTGTACGACATGCAAAATGGTGTGTGTATGACACACAAAGCTACATAGAACAGAAAGAAGACCACACAGAGAGTGCCATCTTTGACTCCCAGTGAGATAAACTGTGGGAAGGGTCAGAAGGAGGGGAACCATTGTTTGAGGATTGGAAATTGTTTCAAGGTAATCAAAATGGGATTAGCCTTGATGTTTTCAAATTCATTAATGCTGGTTCTGAGATTAGATAGCAGACCAGAAGAGAATCGTCGGCAGCCGTCCGTCTCGAGAGACGATGGTGTAGCTTCTTAAGAGTCTATCTGCACCGCCGAGAATGGTTGTGCAGTCCGACTCGGGAGTGACACGGTATCTGTCTCCTCCCGTGTTGAATCGACATCTTGCGATGACGCTGGAGTGTCCTCTCCAGTGAAGCTGAAGCTACAGAGCCTGGGCAGGGTGATATGGAGGGTCTGCTGTTGCCCATGCAGCAGACACCCCCTCTCTTCGCAGCTGAAGGATCCAAGGGAAAGACGGAGTCAATACAGCTTGGCTTCAGGTGCGCCGCAGGAGTTGCCGGTGTTGACTACAACGTCAAACCGCCTTAGGGACTCCGGCTCCGGATTTTCTGTCGGGGTTTACTCCCTTAGCCTTTCCCCTGAAGAGGTATGCCGCAAGGCAGCGGAGGTTTTTTGGAGTCAGAGTTTTCCTTCTCTGATGTGCCCTGACTGGAAGATCGAACCAGCGACACTTAGCTCGCAGGCCGACGCTCAATCCACTGAGCCAAACCAGCCAGGGCTACCAGAAGAGAATAGCACAAAGGTAAACCCTAGGCAGGTGTGTGGGATTCCAGGACCAGGTGTGGCAGCTTGGACGGTAATGGCAAAGGAGTAAATGTGTAAGAATGCTTGGTGCTGTGGAGCAGAGGGAGGAGTACGTGCTTGGATAGGGGAAGCACAGAGGAGCTGAATAAGCACAGAGGAGCTCGGGACAGAAAAGAGGAGAAGCTGGCTCTGAAAATTTGGTGGACACAGCTGAACCAGAGAGGGAAGGATTGTTGAGTCAGGGCTTGGGTTTCTGAAGAAGCTGCTTACTTTTGTGGGCAAGCCTGGAAACAGGGATGCTCAACTCTGGCTTTGAATGAGAAGGCCCACATAGGAAAATCAAGAAAGTGGCCATTAAGTGTCCAAGCTGCCATGTCCGTAACCAGGGCAGACTGAACTGAGCAGCAATCCCTGGGACTTATACAGCTAGTATGTGCTTAATAGGCGCAGGTGCCTTTCCCCTTTTGGAGGCACACTTCAGACAGCTGGCTGAGGATACTATTCAGGAAAAGCCAGGATAACTGAGGGATACTGAGAGAATCTGGGCAGGGACCTGGAGACCTCACCTGAGCTCTTGGTTGCAGAAGCCCTAATTTCTCACATAGCGCCAGGACAAGTCCCATAGTCTATGGTAAATTGATCCAGAAACCTTATGCCTGGAGATGGCCGACTGCCTTCTCTCACACGACCCCACTCTGACATGTGCCGCTCTGCTATAGGGTGGGACAAAAACCAGGCAACCCTCGAGGTCACTGGGAGCACAGTTTACATTGGGGTCATGGAATGCCTTAAGCAAACCACAGCCCACACAGTAAAGAACACTTTCCGCCTTCCCAGGAAGCAAGTTCTCTCCCTCAGGGTACTCTGTCTAGAACCAAAGAACAGAGAAGAACAAGGGAGGTGCACACCACCTCCCCCAGAGGGGCAGGGACCAGTACCTGGCGAGAGGGTTGTGCCAAGTGAGCCAGGGTGCTTGGAAGGCAAAGGGGCAGGTGAAGGCGAGGTCCCAGGGAGGAGCAGTGCTGACCCAGGCAGGGACCTCCAGGGTCGTGGCCACGCTGCAGTATTTGGGCAAAGGCATCCCAGGCTCTGCAGAGGATTCCATGGCCTTTGGAGAAACTGCCTGAGAACAAGCACCACCGTGATCTGAGCTGCAGCCCAGCAGAGGGCCCCGGGCTCAGCTCTGTGGTTAGCAGCCTCTCTGGGGCCCCACTTACTCCCACAGACACTCGGGTGTCCTCTGAACCTCCTGCCTCTGCACCTCAGTTCAGGAAAGGGTAGAGAGAGCAAGAGCTGTGATTTTAGAGAAATCCACTTTAAATCCTTCACAGCCTGCGGGCTGCGAGCTCACTTCTCTGCGCTTCCGCTTCCGTTATCACGTGGGAGGTATTATAATATATGGGAAGCACCTGGCATATAAGTAGCTCAATATACACGTTTGTTTTCTCCTCCTTCCTCCTCCCCAGTTGAAGGACTCCCGGGGTGGGGGGCGGGGGCAGTAAGACCATACTTCCGTTCACAAATCCGAACCCTGATGACGAACTCACCCCTAGCCCAAGTCACAGGCTACACTCCTAAGCAGTCATCTACAGGACCAACTCGGGCCAGGCCCAGCTGAGGTCCCAGGGCTGTGGCTTCCACAGAATGTTCAGAGGCAACAGCTGCGACCCAGGGCCCAAGATCACACCCTGCTGCCCCAGCTCCCCAGGGCCCTGTTAGGGTCTGCCCATCCCAAGTCCACAGGCCTGAACCCAAGGTCACTTACCCACAGCGCCAGCCTTCTCCACCCACACCCCAGTCCCTTTTGACAGTTGGGGCTCAGGGCCTCAGGGCAACTGACTCCTGGTTGCCAAGCAGGTTGCCATGGGTGTGAGCCAGAAGGAACACTGCGGGCTGAGTGTACTGAGCATGTGCAGAGGGGTGGCAGGGGGGCCTTGGGAGGCATGGTGGGGTGAGGGGGCAGGGGGTTATCCTCTATCTTTAAAAAGGGGGATATTGGAGAGAAAGGTCATGGCAGCTTCAGTTCCCAAAAGCTCGGGCTTTCTCACTGCCGGAAGATGCAGTCATGGTGGGAAGCCCTCACAGATCCCAGGGGAGCCGTAAAGACTCAGGACTATTGATCTGCCTCCACCCTGAGCAAGCAGGCGGCTGGAGTAAGGGGAGCCACTGGCTGGACCAGGGACTCAAACAGAATTTGTTAGTAGTTTAAAACAAAATAACAAAAGGTGTGGACGTGTTTGTAACAGGCAGGACTCTGCTGAGAAGCAGAGGTGTGGTAACCATATGGGGCGGTGGCAGTGGACAGTGGGGACCAAAGGAACAGAAGTCTAGGTTCTGCTCTCATTTGAACATCCGTGGGAGAGGCTGGTATTTTGAAGCATCTGACAGTCACTGTGCACCAGTTGTGTGCCCGGCAGGAAAAGAGCAAAACAGTACACAGTGATATTTGCAGGTGTCTCTCCCATATTACTATTCCCCTGCACCACCAGTTCTTGTTTCTATTTGAGGATCCATGTGGTTAGGAGAGGCTGAAGGGGACCCCCAGCCCCACAGGTGGACCATGTGCCAGTTGGTACATTGCACCCCCCTGGTTGCAGAGATTGGTTAGAACATGTACCCGAGGTGCTCCAGCTTTTGTTGGGAATCCTGGGCTATAGACTTTCTCTTTCCTCCTATCTGTAATAGGAAAGTATGTGGTTCCAGGACCTTCTGACAGCCTTTTCAGGACTCTAAAACTATTCCCAGAGGAAGATACAGAGGGTAGACCTAAAGAAAACAGGTTCTTGGTAACAGTGTTGAGCCCTGTGAAGGCAGCCCTACTGCTAGATGCTTCAGTTAAGTGAGCCTTTATTGATTATACCAATTTGGATTGGATTTTCTCTTACAACCAAAAGCCCCTCCCCTGATGACTGCTCTCACAGAGCCTGGCTTTATAGTCAGAAGGGCTGTTGCCCAGGACTACATACCTAAAGGCTGAGTTTTTTGCTGCACAAAGTTAAGAGTCCAAGAAAAACCAGTGACGTCTCTGGCAGTGAGAGAAGGATTCCTGAATAAGACAGGAAGGATTTCAAGAGTAGAGGGGAAAAGGAGAACATTCCAGTTTAAGTAGGAAGCAAGAGCTAAGAGAGAATGATACATTTGCAAGACTACATTTCTTTTTTGGGAGGGAAAGTGTGTTTCATGGGAATTAAGGCATGGATTGGGAAGGGGCCAGGTTGGTGGGAGCTTTGCAAACCAAGCAGATACATGTAAACAACGTGGTAGTCAAAAGGTAGTCATCATGGGGTTTGAGCAACAAAGGGGCAGGCAATGCTTTAAGAAGGAACCCCAGCGTGAGGATGGAGTCAGTTGAGGACAGTCTGGGAGGCCAGGGAGGAGACTGTCAGCAGTTACCCAGGTGACAGGACTGGAAAATAGTGACACCAATAGTTACTGAGAACACCTACCTGACCAGAGGCTCTTTGCTCGGGGCTAAGAGTACAGGATGAATAAGACTGGTCCCTGTCTTCAAGGAGCTCACAGTCTACTGAAGAAGACAGAGAGAAGCGTGTAATACCACGTGTAAAGATAGCAGCACAGAAACTCCGTAAAAATATGCACACAAAACAAAGAAGCAAGTCATGGCTGGGGCGGGAAGACATCCCAGACAAATGACAGTGGAGGTGAGTGTGACAGTGTATTGGAAGTTCTCACTGAGCCTGGTGACAGACAGCACCCGGGAGTTAAGGGAGGAGGAAGAGCTGAAGTGAGTTACAGGAACAGACATAGACATTTTGAAGGCAGACTCCAAGATACGGGCCAGTGAGCCAGTGACCGTCCCTCCAGGGGTGAAGGTGGCTGCAGGCTTTCTGGCTTAGGAGCCTGGAGAGTGATGATACTATGGACGAAACAAGGGAAGGATAATAACAATGAAGGTTATAAATACTTCTGCACCGGGACTATTAATCTGTTAATCCTCCTAATGAAAATACAGGGGAGTTGCTATTCTTATTATTCTCATCTGTGGATGAGGAAGTGAGACATGGGGAGGAAGTAGCAGCGTCATAGTTTAAAGAGAGGCGGTTTGATCCCAGAGCTCGCCCTCTTTAACTCTATACTAAGCTGCCTAAGGAAGTCTTCTGTATGCAGAAAAACGATGACTGAAATAATTTCAAATGACAACAAGGTCTTGTTAACTACTTTGCCTCAGCTCTAAGACACCTTCCCATCATGACTTGGGTTAGGTATAGATTTACTGTCAATCCCAAATAATAAAAAACACCAAACTTTGACAAATCAAGGGAGGTTCATTGTGTTTGCTTCGCATGAGGTGCCTGCAAAGTGCATGACAAGCATTCAGTAACCATTAGTCATGCACTACTTTTTGTGAGAGTTCCTTACAGCCGAGACTCTGGTGAAGGGTGTGAGGAATAGAGAATCCTGGGACTCCTGCTCCCCTGAAGCTCTTGAAAGAAATCACCGAAGCTTAAAAAACATCCTCTCAATCTACAGAAGATAATGTCTGAAATGCAGGTAATACATATCCACCATAGCTTAGCATCTGAGCTACAGTGTGCCCACACAGAAATTACATTTAGGAAAAACTATTGCATGCTATAAGAAACCCCATTTTGTGATATTATTTGCTTCTATTTGGAAACACTGAATCAAATGATTCTAAAAATGGGATCAGTGTGGCGGCTGGTGGTTACTATTATGGTGGAATCTTTCCGAGGGTCTCAGCCTTATCAGGATACAGAAGAGACTGCAGGTAATTAATGTACTTGATTGCAGCTCTGAGGGTTTCCACTTTGCTGAGTCGTTTCTCCAAGTACTCCTCTGGCAGATGATGTCGGAGCTGGGCATAGCCGTCGTTGACACATTTTACGCGCTGCCTTTCCCGTTCGTTCCTTTTCCGGATAAAGGCGGGCCCGTAGGAGTATTCACACCTTCTGTAACTTGTATAAGGCATTGGGAAGGGGAAGGGGCAGGGTTCACTGTAATTTTCCATGATGAGGGAATCACTGGAAAAGGGCAGCAATGGCAGGTCTTCAGAGTAAGGGGATGGCACCGGGGCCTCAGGGTACAGGTGGAAAGTGACCATGGGGTCCAGGTAGAAGGACCTGGTCAGTGGCAAGTGGGCAGAATCAGAGAAGACAGGCAGTTTTTCTGGCAGATTAGAGCAGCTTCTATTGTCCATCATTTCCTCGTTAGCCTGGAAACACAACCAAGTTTGTTAATTTGGCCAAATCAAAGGAGAGCAGATATCGATTTTCTCAGAGATCAATGTTTTAAAGACTTTTCTGCTTTGATGTTTAGTTTCCGAGCTCAGATTGGATAGGGTTACAATCTTCTGTGGGTAGTAAGAGAGAGGATGTTTGATGATACACAGAAAGAGCCTTAAATAACATTGATTCACCTTTTGAGAAAATTACTGTCTTTCAATTCTCTTTCAATTCCAACAATTATAAAGACATAGCTTTAGTCTGGTGAGAGTGTGTCTTGTGCACAACTAGAATGCTTTCTAATCCTCAGATGGAAGCCTTCAACAAGCAATACTATCTAGCTAGAATTTAATAGTTTTATTCTTAATTTCTATATATTGTGAATTAAACTGATTTCACATTTATAGTATGATACAAAGTTTATTTTAGAAATAAAATCCACTTGAGTAAAGAACATGAATTGAAGAAAAATGGTAAGTCACTAATGGTATAGGTGGAACACAGATAATGATGACTGTGAAGGTATGTGCCATGACAAAAGTTTTGGAAACACTGCAATACCACAATATTTAAATACACGTTGGAGAAATTACCAACTAGTTAATGCCCATGTAACCTCACAGGCATAGCCTTCTTAAATAATACCTGATATGCCAGAGGCAATTCTGAAAATAAAAATAAGAATCATTTACTCTTAAAAAAATTTACTGAGCCCTTTAAATGAAAAACTCTAACACATTTAAAACACACATTTACATATTTTTACTTACACAGAACTTTAAGAATGTTGAGTGAAGTGCATCTGTAATTAAGGTTTTTTTAAAGTGGAACAGAAGGATCAAGCATTATACTCCACGAGGTCCCACACCAACACATTTCCCCTACCTGAATAGGTCTGCATCCATCTCATTTATTAAACCACCATTACTTTTGCCTTTAACTCAAACAATGTAACCACAACAGTTTTGACAGGGATATTGCAGTTTAACCAGCTAACCAGAAGCCAGGGTAATATAGGAAAAGAGTGTTTCTCTTTCAGTTATAACACTCTCAGGTTTCCATCTTGGCTTTGCCCCTTCCTTGCTGTGTGTCCTTAGACAAGTTTTGTAATCTCGCTGGGCTTCAGCCTTTTTCTATTACCAACTGAGATACTAACAATTCTGCAGAGTGATTATGAGGATTAAATGAAAATATATATACAATGGACTAAGCATTGGTTCTTTTCCTTTTTCTTAACAGATGAATATTTGTGGAGCATCCCTTTCTAAATTGCGCCTTACAGAAAACCTGGCTTATGTTCTCCCTAATACTGGAAAATCAAACATTGATACATCCAAAGCATATCTGTTGAGAGATGAAGAACATACCTAAAATGGAAAAAGAAAAGCGACATGAAATCTAATTGTGGGCCTCCAGAAAAGAAGGAAATGTAGCTTTCTGTGAATTTCTCGGGGGTGTGATTTTTCAACATCTTTATGTATGTAAAGAAAAAGAGCCCCCTCCACCCCACAAAAAAACAAAAAAACAAAAAACGAAACATCCCTGATGCTGATGGGCAGGATTAGATAACATTGTCACTTGTTTCTCTACCTGAGCAGAGCAAACACTTTGCTGGCCGAACTATGTAACATGCTGAGCAGCCTCTCCGTCGTCGTCGTCGGCAGCCGTCCGTCTCGAGAGACGATGGTGTAGCTTCTCAAGAGTCTATCTGCACCGCCGAGAATGGCTGTGCAGTCCGACTCGGGAGTGACATGGTATCTGTCTCCTCCCGTGTTGAATCGACATCTTGCGATGACGCTGAAGCTACAGAGCCTGGGCAGGGTAATATGGAGGGTCTGCTGTTGCCCATGCAGCCTCTAAGCACCAGAATTCAAATGCAATCAAGTGTATCACAGTTCTTGTGGAAAAGCCTATGCTACTAATGTAGAAAGACATGTGACTATGGAAACAGAAAGGGCTGCAGGGGATGGGGCAGTGGGGGAGGTTATCATAAGTCATGGTGAACAAGCTGGAACAGGAGTAAATGCCAGGAAAGACTGTTCCTTATTGGGGGGGGGGGGGGGGAATGAGATAAGTGCAAGAGTTCCAATGAAAAAATCAAAACAAAGGAACAGGAAGTGAAAGATTCCAAATTACTGACCAAATGGCCTGAAATAACTAACATAAAACAAAAATCTCGGGAAGATTAAAAACTAGCCAAGATTGTGTCAATATATATATATATATATATATATATATATTTTTTTTTTTTTTTTTTTTTGCTGAGAGTAAAGAGTTAGGAAATCCCCGAGCTAGAGATTCTAGAGCACAGATAAAGAACACGTATGGATCCCACATTTCTACATTTCTGAGAACAGCAGAGCCTTGTTTTTGCCTGTGGCTGACCAGCCAGAAATGATACAGCAGGGTACCAACACACAAGACCGATTTCACATAAAAATTCTTCGGGTATGGTTTTATTCCAACAGATCATTGTAATACTTTCTTAAACTTCGACTCGGATGAAATCTGAATAATCTGTATATGCCACAGAGAGTTAAAATTTTCTAAGCTTTAACAAGACTTTGCATTATTTTTGGAAAAAGAGCCTGGTGTCTCTGGAGACACATTGATGAGAAGCTTTCTCTATTGCACATTTCCAAAATACAATCGACCACCTTTTATTCAAGTAAGAAAATTTAACCACAACAGAGTGATAGAATGAAAAATGCAGTGATGAAGAAGATCAAGGCAGGAAGTCCAGTGAGGGCTGGACATGTTTGCAGAAACTGAGGACAAATTTTGAAAAGCGACACAGACTATCAGTGCTGGGGTTCAGCAGTTCCCAATACATGCACAGCTAACAAATGCACCTGTCTTGGAAAAGTCTCAGGTTTCTGTCCTAGAGCTCTTCTGGGAAGGAATGAGGTCTTATGGATAAAATCCTAAACAGACTTTGGATGCACTGCTGAGCATAAAAGCTGCAACTTTCAGAGACATTAAATATATCTAGCATGCAAAAAACAAAGCTACAACAACACATGTAATTGAATTTTAGAATATTAGGGATGGAAGGAATCTTAGAAATCCTCTTATCCAATCCCCTAGAGGTTGTAATTTGGTTAAGGCTACAGAGCTACTTGCAGAGTAGGGATCAGAACCTGGGCCTCCTAACTTACAAACCAAAGCCTTTTCTACTGCTCTAGATGATTTAACCACCCACAAAATCTGAATCTTTTGACGTTTAGGCATAATTGATAGTTTAAGATAATGAAATAATCAGACAGCTGACAAAATTCATCATTTTTCAACTGTGCCTAGGAATTTTCCTATGAATCATATTCTTATTCTCCCCATGGGCCACTCTGGGGAAGTCTCTTACCTGAGTTTTGTCATCAAGATGCTGTATTTTGAATTCGGTCAGACTTAACCTGATTTATAGGTGATCGTTTAGTAACAATATGCAAAGTAGCTTACAGTTAAACAGAACTGCTCAGTTCTGGTTTAGCTGTTTTTTCTACGTAACATGTAGATATGACAACACATGACAATACTAAGTAGAAATGTTTGCTTACAAAACTGGACTCTTGTAACACATTCTTTTGTAAAAAGAATGTTCCCCATTCATCTGGATCATATGATTTTATATCAGAATTATTCATGAAAAATACCTTTAAGTAATAATCTCATAATATGCCAATATTGATCAATATTCTTTTAAATAGAGATGAAGGCCATAACTAGGAAAGTAAATATGAACCTGCAGTTTGTTAAAATACTTATTAAATTTTTCCCTTGTAAATAGGCTGGATTTTTTTCAGAGCAATTTTAGATGCCCAGTGGAATTGAGAAGATAGTACAGAGTTCCCACACAGTTCCTGCCCCTAAACACACATCCTTCTCCACTACCAACACACCTCACCCCAAATATACTTGTTACAATTGATGAACCAATATTGACACATCATTATCACTCAAAGCCTCTACTCATCCCTCCCTTCCCCCAATACCTGACAACCACTGATTTTTTTTACTGCCTCCACAGTTTTGCCATTTCCAGAATATCATATAGTTGCAATCATACAGTATGTAGCCTTTTCAGATTGGCTTCTTTACTTAGTAAAATACATTTAAGGTTTCTTTGTTTTTAATTTTTCTTTTTATGGCTTGATAGATCATTTCTGTGTAGTGCCAAATATTCCACTGTCTGGATGTACTCTATTTATCCATTCCCTTACTGAAAGGACATCTTGGTTGTTTCCAAGCTTTGGCAACTATAAATAAAGCTGCTATAAATACTCATGTGCAGGCTTTTGTGTGGATATGATTTCAACTCACGTAAATATCAAACAAGTGTGATTGCTGGTTCTTATAGTAAGGGTATGTTTGGTTTTTTAAGAAAATGTCAAATTGTTTTCCAAAGTCGTGTACCATTTTGCATTCCCATCAGCAATGAATGAGAGTTCCCGTTGCACCAGCATTTGGTGTTATCAGTGTTCTGGATTTTGGTCATTCTGTTGGTGTTTAGTGGTATCTTGGTGTTTTAATTTGTATTTCCCTGATAATATATGATATGGAGCATCTTTCCACGTGCTTATTTGCTATCTGTATATCTGCTTTGGTGAGGTGTCTGTTCAGGTCCTTGGGGCTTTTGTTAATTAAGTTGTCTTATTGTTGAGTTTGAGTACTTATATATTTTGAATAATAGTACTTTATCAGATGTCTTTTGCAAATATTTTCTCCTAGTCTGTGGCCTGTCTTCTCATTCTCTTGACAATATCTTTCAGAGCAGAAGTTTTAAATTTTAATAAAGTCCAGTTTATCAATTATTTCTTTCATGATTTGTGCTGGTGTCTTATCTAAAAAGTCATTGTCAAACCAACAGTAATATAGATTTTTCTCCTATATTATTTTATAGATGTTTATACTTCTGTGCTTTACATTTAGGTCTGTGATCCATTTTGAGTTAATATTTTGAAGGGTGTAAGATCTATGTCCACTTCATTTTTTTTGCGCATGGATATCCAGTTGTTCCAACGTTATTTCTTGAAAAGACTTTTCTCCATTGTATTGTCTTTGTTTCTTTGTCAAAGATCAGTTGACTGTATTTGTGTGGGTCTATTTTTGGGCTCTCTTTTCTGTTTTATTGATCTATTTGTCTACTATTCTGTCAGTATCACAGTGACGCTGACTTGATTCTATATTTTTATATTAAGTCTTCAAGTCAGATAGTGTCAGTCCTCTTTTTACTTCTCCATTAATATTGTGTTGGCTTTTTGGGTCTTTTGCCTCTTGATATAAGCTTTAGAATCAGTTTGTTGAAATACAGAAAATAACCTGCTGGGATTTTGATTGGGATGTGTTGAATCTATAGATCAAATGGAGAACTGACATCTTGACAGTATTGAGTCTTCCTATTCATGAACATGGAATCTCTCTCCATTTATTTAGTTCTTTGACTTCTTTCATCAGTTTTGTTGTTTTCATCATATATACGTTGTTAGATTTATACCTATTTCATTTGGGGGGCTGGTATTGGTAAATGGTACTATTTTTCATTTCACTTGTTCATTGTTAGTATATAGGAGGGCAATTATCTTCTGAATATTAACCTTCTATCTTGCAACCTTGCTATAGTTATTTCTAGGAGGTTTTTATTTTTGTTTTGTGATTCCTTTGGATCTTCTACATAGACAATTATTTCATCTGAAAGAAAATCTTATTTCTTCCTTTCTAATCTGTATACCTTTTATTTTTTGCCTTACTCCATTAGCTAGGACTTGCGGTATGATGCTGGAAAGGAGTGGTGAGGACTCCTTGCCTTGTTCCTCATCTTAGCAGGAATGCTTCTAGTTTTTCACCATTATGTTAGCTGTGGGTTTTTATACATACATATTCTTTATCAAGTTGAGGAAGTTCTCTTCTATTCCTAGTTTACTGAGAATTTTTTATAAATGGGTGTTGAATTTTGCCAAACACTCTTTCTGCATCTATTGATAGGATCATCTCATTTCCTTCTCTAGCCTATTGATGTGATAGGTTTTATTAATTGGTCTTCAAACATTTAACCAGTCTTGAATCCCTGGCACAAATTTCACTCAGTTGTAGCTGAACTTACTTTTTTTTTTTAATACTAACAACAAAATCAATAATTTTAGGTTAGTTTTGTAGGCCTGAAAAATTGTTTTTTTACTAACTAAAAAAACCATTAATAGTTCCTAAAACTTTATACTTATGAATTCAATATAACTTTATTCTAATAATTTTTGCCAAGAATTTCTTAGAACAAGCACTTGTTCATACATTTTAAATCTCTCAATTTATCAAAATGATATTTATATACTTTCAGAGACCCAGCTAAGTACCCATACATTCTTTCTTTCTCTCTCTGCACACAGATACACACACACACAATTTAGTACCAATGTTTTAAGATTAGACTGGTCTTAAACAGTAGTCCAACAACAGAGTACAAAATGCCTTTGCATCTTCAAGTTTATCATAAAGCAAAAGAGAGAAAGAGAAAAGTTAAGACATAGCTACACTGGTAGGTGTTTCAAAAATTATTTTTATTGTTCCATTCCAAAGAGGACATAGGAAGAAAAAAGCCAGTTATCCAATGACTGTTACACCTTTCAGAGGGAGGGACACAGAACTCCAGTACTTGTTCAAAGCTGCACACACCAGAGCTCAAACAGCTGCCTTTCAAACTGACCAGAAATGTTCACAAATATGTGTATGTCATCAATTCAGCAAGCTTTGATTTAAAAGAAAATCTCTTTATTGAAAGTATCCAAGTCCTTAGGATTCATCCTTAAAGATACAAGGAGATAAGAAAGACAACACATGCTGAGACTGGTTAGTCATTAGAGTAAACTAGTAAAAGGCCAGTCTGTTCCAGGGTGCACTGCATCACACATCACAGTACTTAAAGAAAATCCTCAGTTTGTGACGAGCCACCAGGATTTCAGATCTAGTTTACCGTGAAGTGCAACCACACGCCAACCAGACACCTAGATAATATAGCCAGTGCAAAATTCAGAAGGGATAAGTCAGGGCTTTGATGAGGCTGGCTACACTACAAAATATAAAGGAAACTTGAAAATATAAGGTAAAGTCTATTTACAAAAGTTATTATTTTGTTTTTTAGTAAAGTGACTTGAGAAAAGTTATGTTAAGTAGTTCCCACACATCCCTTTCCTCCCCTGACAAAAAAAACAAAAAACAAAAAAAGTAAAAACAAAACAAAAAACCCTGAAAAGTATTTTGAAAACCAAGTTAAAATGTGGTGAAAAAGAGAATGCTTGTTTCAGGTGAAGGACTTCAAGATAATTTACAGGCAGACTTACTTTTATTTGTAAAAGTCACAAATAGGAAAAGATTTATTGGCTGACTTGGTGTGTGCTTTTAAAAATGTCTCTTAATATGTTAACAACAAAAGAAAATACCCAGCACGTTTTGTTTCAGGTGTTGAATTTTCCAGCAAGAGTTGGTGAAATTAACAGTGTATAAAATAAAACCCAGGAAAACTCAGTCAATTTTTTCCAGTTGTGTCTTGTTGCTTTCCAGTTACCTTGAATCTGATTCTCAATTAGCTAAGGACAACGTGACGGTCAAAGACAGATTTTCGCTGCTCTTGAACTTGAAGCTTCCAACGCTGCTGGGCATATTCTACCTTATTTAGCACATTGGCTCGACTGCGGGAATGGGCAAGCACATCATGGGCGTTTGCAAAAGGCTGGTGATCCTGAAAGTCCAAGAATGGAGAATTTAAGAGATGGCATAATCAGTGTAAAACGTGCACACAAAACGGCAGTTATCCAGCCACAGAGACAGAAGCAGCTGAATTTTTCAAAGAACAGACCATCTATTTGCCCAAGCACTCCAAGGCACTTGACTGCCAGAAGTAGAATGAACTCAGTTGCAGAAAGAGGTGATTCAAGTGGCAGGAATGATGAGGAGGTATCTGTGTAATATTCCCATAAGTCACCATTTCTAAAGCATTTCTAAAGACATTTCCCTTAAGAAGCAGGGACCGAAGATAAATACATTGGTCATTTATGTTAAAGAAAGCTTCCTTAACAGGTAGGGGAAAGAAATATATTTTCATGTTAATATCTATATGCTACAGACACAGAAAGTAAGACTTTTGCTCGCTTTATTCAATAGAAAGACCTGTCGTGTTCCTGATTCCCATTATATTAGAATTGTTACTTGCCAGCTTGGGGCCACATTCACCCTGGAAGATGAGTTGACAGGATCTTTCTTATCTTGGTTGGTTTTAATCTCTCCCTGCACCCTCAACACATACACTAGAGGGACTGGGTAGTGAAGAAACACAGTTCAAGTCCTAAAATTACCCTCTACACCAAGGACAGTAAGAATTACTACTTCAGAATTTCTACTCGATAAAGACTTGAGTGTTTCAATGCTGAGCACCCAGTGGCTTCCATGTTAGTTGCTGCCTTAGGGAAGAGGCTACTGAAGGCTTACCCAGGTATCCGTGTAGAAAACCAAGCTATCCTCCTCAAAATAAACCAAGGACCCTGATGTTTGTAGTCATTACAAAGGAGTGCTAATCTATCTATGAATGAGGTATAAACACAGCTGTCTAAATGACAAAAAGCATTCAAAACTAATTTATTTGCCTTTTCCTTGATCTCTTTTTCCCAAACCCCGGTAGCAAAGCTTATAAATGTTCCAAAATAGAATCCAAGTCATAAGTTGTACCTCTTAAACTTAACATTGCCTCTAGCAAAGAAACAACATTGTTTTGCTATGCATGTTTGCAAAAGCTCTATTATATATCCAGGGCAGGAGTCAGCATGTCTATAGAAGCTATACACAATCATATTACTATATATAACTGTGACCATGTGGTGTTCTAACACCTGGTCGTCTTTTTATACCAAGATATACACATAATTACATCAAAACGTTTTCTATAAAGGATCTTTCCCTGCCTTCTTTACCAAAATTCCCTCAACTTTTCACTTAGTTTAGGTAACAGCTGCGCAAACCTCATTAATTATTTTTATTTGTAATCTTCAAATGAAAATAATAAAAACAATTTCATAAAGTTAAAAATGTATCAGAACATGCATAAATGACCCACGGACATGGACAACAGGGTGGGGATTGACTGGGGATGGGGTGGGGCAGGGAAGAGCAACAGGGGAAAAACTGGGACAACTGTAAAAGAACAACAATTTTAAAAAGGCAAAATAAATAAATAAATAAATAAATAAAGGAAAAAATGTATTGAAGATATAAAAAATAAGGTGAAGAATGAGGAAGGCTAAATTTGTTGGATCCCTTGGTTGCCCGTAAAGAACGAAACCGATCCAAGGTCATCTAACAAATTGGTACAAACACCCAGACTTAGCTCACCTAACCTTGACTTGGTGTCATATTGTCTAAACATAGTGATTTTGTTCAGGTAGATTACAATGACACTATAGGAATATGGTGATGAACTTGTATATAAAATATTATTATTGTTGGTTTGTTTTGACATAAACAAGACTGGAAAGAAGGATGTACTTTATCATCAGAGCACTTCTCAATTTCACAGTTCAGCAATCTACTCTTTAACGTAGGGGGAGAAAAATCTTAAGGAACAAATTTAAAGGACTAAACAAACCAGTAATCCTTTTGGTCTGTTCTCCACCTATCAGAACAGGATTGAACTAGTTGCTCATGGTCATGAATGCTGGAAGAATGCAAATAGAGAGTTACCCTTTTTATGTTTGTTCTTTTTACACCTGATAAAATTACAATAAATACAAAACATGTTTTAATGTAATGCTTTGATAATAGCAATGATGTGTCATGGATATATAATAAATACTGTGACTGCTTACAATGAGCTTCTTAACTATTTGTACTAACTCTCACTTGATTTAAAATGGTCTACACTAAACAAAAATTTAAAAAACTTAAAAAATTAACTTAGAATTTAACAAAAGCATTTTTTAAAGCACGTAAATAGTAAAGAGCTCTCATCTTGGGCAAGCAATTGTAGAAATTTAAGTTTAATTTCTTTTTATACAGAACTGTTGCCATGAATTCACAGCTCTGGTCTGAAAACCTCTCTCTGCCCACAATCACTTTAACAGATATCCAATATTCAGCCAGGCCTCTCAGAAACAATGTTCTCAAACAGTCAACTTATACACAAAAGTAATCACAGGTGAACAAAAAGGTTACCAAGCACATGATCCCACCAATCAAATGCCTTTCCTACATGTTTTTATCTACATTTATGCAACCATTTCTTTTATGTTAGTTGTGTATTACATGGATACTGTCTATTCTTAAAACCAGGAACCAGGCATTTAATGCTGTAAGTGATGTAGTTTAAGTCAGACTTTTTATCTATGTGCCTTATAATGAAATGGTTTATATGGCCTTCAACATATAACATTTTCATATGTTAGTAGTTCTCAACTGGGGGATTATTTTGCTCCCTAGGAACATTTGACAATGTCTGCAGACATTTTTTTTTTTTTTTTTAAAGTATATTTTATTGATCTGCAGACATTTTTGATTGTCATGACTGGGATGAAGATGCTACTGGCATTAAGTGGATAGAGGCCAGGGATGCTGCTAAATTTCTTATAGCAAAGACTTATCCAACCCAAAATGTCAGTAACGTAGAGGCTGAGAAAACCCTGTCATATGTGAATTAACATGGGAACAATATTTGAGAAGCTAATGTATCTGGTACATAATCTCCTGTCCTTCTAGATCTCTTACCCCATTAACCCTGCTATGTCTGATTTTTGACCACTCCAGACCTTTATCCCAGCCTGTCAGTCCTCTCCTGAAATTCTTCAAAAATAGATAGGCATTTCTTATATAATTAAAAATAAAAGGGGTAAACACACTATTATTTGCCATTTCTTTTACATGTCTGTTTCTCTTTTATTTACCTCTTTATTGCTCATATTCACCTCTTTATTTCACAGTACCTGATAATGAAAAGTTACTCATTATGTATTGGATAAATGCATAAAAGAAACAAGGGAAAAAGAGGTAAACAGAGGTGTTTCTGAAAAAGCTCTTGACAAAACAAAAATAAAATCTTGCCCAAATAAGTTGAATATTCATAATTGATATTCATGAGAAAACAACATATTGATCAAAAAGGAAGCTCATTTTGTAGTCAGAAGTCAAGCCATCCATCCGGATCCCCTTTTCCATCTTTTACCAAAAGGTCCATAAGCCATTTAAGAGTAAAAGGACTTCTGACTGTGGTTAGCAAGGGCTCACCCACGCTTTTGCTTTTGGAATTGGTTCTTGAAACTCTACTGAATTTTATCCACTTTGAGGAACATAGTCCAATAAAGTAATCCAAAATAAAAAGTAATTTCTAAAAAATTATATATATAATGAAAATTTGAAAACAAGCCCAAACCAGATAATAACAAAACAAACAATATACTTCTCTACGCTAAACTGAATAACCAGTTTGTGGACTATGTCAATTTCCTGACATTTCTGAATGAAGTAATGTTAACACAAAAAGCAGACCACAAAACAATTTATACACTGATTATACCAATTATATGTAAAAATATAAATGTGTTCTAAAGATAGGAAGAGAATCTTGAATGATGGTTTTATTTTTCTCTAGAGTTCAAGATCACAGATTTCTTTAAAAGAAGGATAATGGGATACATAAAAGATTAGCAGGTAAACCCTGGCTGGTGTGGCTCAGTGGACTGAGCGTCGACCTGCGAACCAAGTGTCACTGGTTCGATTCCCAGTCAGGGCACATAACTAGGTTGCACGTTAGGTCCCCAGGTGGGGCACGAGTGAGAGGCAACCACACAGTGATGTTTCTCTCCCTCTCTTTCTCCTTTCCTCTCTCTCTAAAAATAAATAAATAAATAAACAAATAAATAAATTATTTTAAAAAATATATTAGCAGGTTATCAAGTTGTGCTTCATTAAAAAAAGAACAGTGCGGTCTTCATGCTTTTCTTCACTTAAAGCCTCTTTATATCCTAAGAGATTTGGTGATGCTGACAGGAAAGGTGTTCAGGCAGGAGCTTAGGGAGAAAATGATCTCAGATGCTTTTCTCAATGTAAACAGGGAAAGGCAATGAAATTGTGCCCTGGGTACTGAAGAGCAAGGCCTCGTATAACACACTAAGGATCATCAGTTTACATCACTATGTTTATGGCTTTCCAAAGCAATTTCCTCATAAAGAGACAAATACTAAATTTAGAACTGCCTTTAGCTTCTCTAGTTGACTATCGGCTCCAGCACATGAACATCTGTATTACATCACGATGATGAGAACTCACCCCAACATCCTCATCGTTCTGTATTAATTGTGAGTGTCCAAATAGGCGTCTCTTCAGTATGGGCTCAACCAGAGTAAGGTACACCATGTACAGTAGTAGAAGGCCCAAAATGGACAGATAAATTATAATGGTAACCTAAAGCAAATTGAAAATAAGTTACAGCTCTGTTCAAGCCAAGAAATCAGAATTTTATATAATAATAATAAAGCCATAGTGAAGACTAATCTATCTGCTAAGCATAAAGGATTTCTATACAAACCAGATTCCTACATAAGAAATAAACTCAACGCTTCACCAAACTATTAAAGAAAAAAGGAAAGAAAGCGTTTGTCTTTGGGATCTTTTTGTGAGTCTTCAAAGCTCCATTTTCACTTACTTGTCACCACTGACAGCGCTGACAGCACCTGAATACTACATCCTGGTGTGGTGAAGACAACATAAAGGAACCATAACAGAAAACGTAATGCAGATGAGTTTCTATAGAATACTCTTTTAGATAATTTAGATGTACAAAAATAGGCCAGCGATTTTCTTGAAACCTTAATTCATGTGCTGACAGGGTCAACCACAACAGAAATCTTTCTAACTGTTACAGCTGACCACGCCCAGATTCCCGGTGAGGCCTCTTTTGGGGAAAGAAATAGGAAGCTCTGTATTAAAAAATTGGGGAGAAGAACCGCTGGCCACCACAATAAAGTAACTGAACTCATTAGAGGTCAAAATGGTGATCAGAATGATCTACCTTTCACTTCCTACAGCAAATAAAGAAAGGAAATCTTAAAATCCAGAAGTGATGTGTCTAGAATAGAATAGTCACTATATACATAATTTTTTCTAAGGGCTAAGAGGGTAGGAAGAAGAAGGCCTCATCATGTTGTTCTCACTATCCTTTGGCATACATAACCCACAGAGAATATGGGACATGCTAATTACATATAGGGCGTTTCTGTGCTATGTCACACATCATACCTATCTAACTTAACTTGATTAATCCATAAAGCATTTCAATGAGGCAGGCAGAGAGCAGGGCCATTGTTTCTTTTTGGGTGGGGATTGAAGATGAGGAAGAAGGGAGGAAAGGGGTGGGTAGGGAAGAGCAGTAGTTTGAATAACTAAAATAGAATTCATATGTCCAAAATTTTCTTTCGTGTCTCAATACCATCAAGAACTATTCCAAAAGCAGAAGAATTTTTTTTTTTTTTTTACCTTGATCGTTACAGAGCTTCTTTCCTCATATTTGCATTCACAGCGTAGACAGTATGCTTCTATATCAGGCTCCCTCACAGACACAAGCTCCACAACATGAAGGCAATCACTGAAAAAAAACAAAGATAAAATGCTGCTGAGTCTAACTGGATTTTCTACTCACAGTAATCAAAACTTTCTTGAAATCCAGAATAATTATTGAACTTATCCAATGAAAGAATACAATGAGCAAATAAGGGAAATAAAACTGTTTTCTCTTTTCATATCAGCAATTTGGTAAGACTTAAGAGTCTAAGAAACTATCAAGGCACACATATAGTAACTATACTATCAAGACACACATATAGTAACTATTTTCAAAGGTGCTACTGTTTAAAATATACCTGAAAAATCTCAAGTGGAAGCAAAAACTAGTTAGCAGATGGAGTCATAGTCAAACTTGTTCAGTTACCATGCAAAACGGCTTTAAATGATTTAAAGTTACCTGGGGCACTGTTCAAATATGAGATTATCTCTTCTATGAATTAACTAACATCATTCTTAATTGCCACAGTGTGGTATATGAATGGCTAATCACACTTACCAGTTGGCAAATTCTGAAACTCAGAAATCTGAACATTCAAAACTATAATAAGAAACAATTTTATTTTTTAATGAGCAAAAGTCTATAGAAAAAACATGGAGGAGGATTAGGACAACAAAAATATTTTTAAATGAAAACTGATTACTTGGAAGAAGTACGAGGTCTGTCCAGAAGGTATCCACCCAAGTAATATGAAAAATAGAAACATTTATTGAAGACACAAGATAGAAGAAACATCGATGCCTCAGTCCCCTTCAAAGTAGGCACCTTGGGACCTCACATAAATCTCCCAATCGCCATCAGCTGTCCTGTCGTATTTTCCTGAACCTCATTAATGGTCTGAAATCTCTTCCCTTTCAAAGGTGATATTAGTTTTGGAAAAAATCAGAAGTCGCAGGGCATCAAATATGAGCTATAGGGGGACCGAGTCACCTGGGCGATTTGATGTTTCGCCAAAAAACTCTGCCTGAGACATGATGCAGGAGCAGGCATGTTGTCATGATGAAGCTGCCAATCACCAGTTGCCCATAGCTGCAGCCTTGTGAATCATCCAAATAGTTCCCAAGGAGGAATGTTCAAGCTTAACATAAAATGTGATGCAGATTCATTGCTCTACTCGCTCTCTCATTTTGAATGTGAGAGTCACACAATACATATGCTCACTCAGTGGGGTCTACCCCCATTGACTAGTACAATGAAGTTATCATTGTTCACACATGCACATTACAGTCCACTCTCCTTGGCTGCCAGGTTACATCGATGTTGTGAAAACCACTCTCGTTATATTAACAATGGCTGGGCATTTTCTGGACAGACCTCATATCAAAAATAAAAAGCTCAATGTTTTTGTTATTGGATATTTTTGATTTATTTTTTCCCCCAGTTTCCAGGCTACTTACTTATGGCTTATGAAAAAGCAATTCTATAAAAAATCTTTTCCCAGAATTCTGTCACTTCTAAGAACTAATTATTATTCTCCTTAGTTAATAAGTGCCTACTACTCTGATCACCTTCAGCAAAAGCAGGCAAACTTTTCTGTCTTCCTGCCTTCTGCTGAGCAATTTTCTCCCCTTTGTCATATGTTTCTCAGGTATTTCTGGCTACCAGAACTCTACAATTGCTTCCTGTCCCAATCCACTCATCCTTGTTGGGGGTACCCAATGCTCTAAGCTGATTCTTTCCTGCTGCCCTATCAAAATGTACTTATTTTTGTTTGTTTAATTCCTTCTGCACTGTGGCATTAGAAGAAAATCCAAAATAACATAAATGATAGATGTTCAATCAGTTATACTGAACAGGTAATTTAAACAAAGATAGTAAGTAATAAAACATAAGTCTCCAATGATAGAATTTCAAATAAGGGTAAAGTCCCACAACTCACACCATACAAACATATGATATCTGTTCCAAGTATATATGAGAAGACCAGAAATGTAGCCAGCTGGATGCAGGCATAAAATGGGCAGAGAAAACTAAACCTCATTACAGGAGTATCTATCTCAGAATCATAGAGCTCATCCAGCCCAACACTCTCAGAGAGGTCACCTGCACAAGGTCAGAGTAAATGACTAGCTAAAAGGATCAAAATCCAGGGCTCCTGGCTCCTAGGTCGGCTCCCATGTTATCTCTCTGAACTTCAGGAAAATGAGACTTATCTTCCATTTAGGTTCCTATTTCAGCTTAGTAACTATACCTAAGAATTACTTGAGAATCTAAGTACTGAATATTGAGTGTTTCTTTTAAAGAAAAAATACAGTTCAATAATAAAGAGATTTTAAGTGCTGTGCCAAAGGTGAGCAGGATGGGAGAAGAAGCAGAAAGGTTGGTTCTGACGGGCCAGTGGTGAACACAGAACCCAGGTACAGAACTCAAACCCTTTTAGGAACTAGGCAACACCTCCCCCTAGTGCCAAAAGGAGGACATTTTTCCCTTTAAATCACACCCCAAACACAAACCAGAGATCTCAAATGTTTCTTAAGTCTCACAGAATAAGTCAATGAAGAATTAAAGCTAACAACTGAATAAAATGGAGGCCATAAGGTGAATATATATCTAGGACCAGATACTGGAGACCTCATAAACCCATAATATAACTTGCCTACTCTTCTGCCAGTTAAAAACTTTCAGTGACAACTGGGAACCTATCTTCAGTAAATGGCTAAACTGCAGGAAGGAAGCAGGTAAGGAAGAAAAATCCCAAGCATGCCTTGTTTTCAACTGTTCATTTTCAAAGCTTTCTCTTTTGACCAATAACCAGAGATGAATGACATATGGTTCCGTCTGAACCTGGAATAACAAAAAGTCAGTGAAAAGACTGGTGCTAACCATTTGAATAGTGAATACATTAGCCACTCAAATAACAGACATCATATTTTATTACTGCTAATAGAATGAACTGTAAGTGCTCAATATATTTGGAAAACTTATAGGAATAACTTAAAAACTTATTTTTCTTGTATCATATCAATAGCTTGCTGATATAAAATGCATAAAAATATAGCAAAATCACTTTGTAATATGAGACCATTTAAGTGGAACATGGAAGTTCACAAGAAGTTCTCAAATATACTTATCAAATCTCAGACTGAACCAAAATGGGAAGAAAAGAGAACATCGGAAAAACAAAACATGCTCAAAGGCTGCCTTTTCCTTTTCAAAGTCAGCTAGGACTATCCTATCCTAACCGAATGAATTTAATTTTGCTTTCAAACTTTTGCAAGCTGTTTAGCTATGAAATCAAGTACATGTGAAAGTACATAGCATTTGGAGCTATTTTTCTTCTATGCCTATCCTGGTATTCTTCCACTATGGTTGCAAACCATAAAAACATTACAATTCCATGGGAAGGAAACCATCCATTCTGTGACAAAACAACTGCTTCCCAACCATTTTATGACACATTGATAAGGTCCACTGAGACAAACAGAAAGGCTGCTGGTGACTAGTCAGTTAGGATCCCTGTCATCACAGGCCTGCCTGATTACCCTGAGGTCTGAATGGATCGATATCTTATCACATCTATAACCTATTCCCAGTTGGGAAACTCTGATATACACAACCCATTCCCATTCCTTCCTGAGCCTCTGACACTTTTAAACATAGTCTCTCATATTTGGCAATATATCATCAAAACCTACAAGTTACAAAATTATAACCTAAATAAATGAGGCTTGCTTACATTTCACTGAAAAGCAAGAGGGAGGGCCAAAATTTAGGAGGGCAAAGGAAAGTAGTTTAGGTGGCGCAAATTCAGCCCCATCTCCAGAGAAAGCCCATCCTACCTGGGGCTTAGTGCTCTGGCCCTATTCCTAGGATTACATCATGCACTCAAGGCCTTTCTCTCACTTTTTCAAATGGACGTGGAATTTGACACTTTTGTTTAGAAGAAATACTTAAGAAGGAAACAATACATTGGCTGAACATTCTGGGCTAACAGTGACAACCACAGAAAGAAATCTGACAGGTAATTAAGTAATCCAGAATACTTACCAATCTTTTTGGGATATGTTCCTATTATAAATATGCCCAGGAATATCTTTATAGGGAGGACAAATACATTTACACCGGACATCCCCGGAATTCTGTAACCAAAATGGAAACTTGGTATATAGCTTGTTGATAGTTTATCATCAATATTTTAAAAAACTGCACCATATACATTTTGTTAAGCATCCCCTGCCATGTATTCTAAAACCATTCACTTAAAACTTTAAATAATTTTGAGATACAAGTTTTTAAAAGCCACAAGTTCTTTTTGATAATGCTAATGAATCATTAAATACTATATAAAATCATTAAAAAATAATACTTAGTACATGATCTGTAATTTATTAATCACATTATGGGTCAGATAACAACTTGTGCTAATGTTATCATCATCTACCTGACAGTAGAAAGACATCTGATAGCTGTGCTCGCAAATAAGAATGATGATTATGAAAGGATGGGCACAAATCAAATCAAAAATTACTCAAAAAACAAGTCACAATTCTTCTGTCCACCATTCTTCCACACTTTGGTATAAAGGCATTGACTGATATATGAATAAAAGGGGTTAGGCAAGAGTCCTTTAGAAGGGATGAAGATTTAGAGGCATTCAGCTACAATTAGAAATAAAGTACATAAGGGAAGTAGATTGAGCCTAGCTGAGATCAGTTTGGTCCACCTTTGCAGGAAACTGCTTCTAATCCCTGGTTGACAGAGAAGCCAGCCATGGATAAAGCAAATTTCAAGAGGGGGGAAGAAGACATGACTAATATATGAACAGAGGGAGTAGGAGATGCTTCCTCAGCAAAGGGGAATCTACCAGCAAAGGCAGTGGCTCATTAGTCCCAGAGGACCAAGCCCACTGCTGTTATATATGATATGTCTGGCAGAGCTGTTGTCAACTCTTTCTCTCATTCAGCAACCATCTAGTGAGCATTTGCTCGGTGCCAGACCTTGTGCTCAATGAGGCGGATTCAGATAAGCATAAGACATGGTTCCTGCCTATAATTAGGGCACACCCTAATAAAGGAGACTGACAAATAAATGCATGATTACATTACACTTCCTAAAGTGATGACAAGAGACACATAGAGGGTGCCGACACTGTTTTGAATGTCAGGAGACTTGCTGCTATTCCCGTTTCTGGTGGGAGGTAGAGAAAATTTCAAAAAGAATCCCTGATCAAGAACCACAATCGTTGGAACTATTGTAACAATATAATCAATAAAATATACTTAAAAAAAAAAAAAAAAGAACCACAATCGAAACTCCCTGATCTATCTGCCTATAATTTGTCTTTCCCAGACTCTATATTTAAAGATATTACAGAGACCCTGGCTGGGTAGCTCATTTGATTAGAGCGTCATCCAGATATGTCAAGGTTGTGGGTTCAATCCCCCATCAGGGCACAAACAAGAAACAACCAATGAGTGCATAAATAACTGGAACAACAAATCGATGTCTCTCAGCTTCCCCCTCTAAAACTTAAAAAAGAAATATATTATAGATTAAAGCTCCTATTTTTTTTTAATGCATTCTATTTTCCCACCACTCTAATGTGGATTCCTTCTGTTTTCCCCAATAACAAGCTAGTTCATCAAAGAGGAAGCACAAATGTGTATGGGGCCAGGACAGGTCTGGACGGCAGGGACATAAAGGGACTAGAAAGCAGCATCAGGAAACAAGAAGAGCCAAGAAGTGGAGCAGGGAGAGGCCACAACCTCCTATCTCCTGTAGTCTGGATGCTCCCTTACCCACTGAATAATAAGCTACAGAGGAGGCCAGAAAGGGGTTAAGAGGTACCGGAGGGAGTTTGGTGAGGATATCAGGTTGGTGAAGACCCCGGAAGTCCTATTAGGAAGGAAGGCTGCCAGGAGAGGCAGGTTTCCACAATGGTAGGATAATCTGCCCAGGGATGAGTTGCGAGTAACAGGGAAGACTTCTGTGAGACCGGGGCTCTCCATTATTTTGGCTTGGGGATGGGGGCGGGGTGGTGGTCTGTGAGGCTGGCTGAGGGTGTTGGTAGGCTGTCACAGCTTCAGGGTGGAAAGTTCAAGTTAAAGGCCCCCAGAATTGGAAAGGTTATACAGTTTGGAGTGGGGGCTCGCGGGGCAGGGCTGGGAAATACCAAGGAGGCGGAGGAGCTGCTGTCCAAGCTGTGGGCACTGTCAGGGCTGGGTGGTGGTGCAGGCGGGCGGGGTGTCAGGGCCCGCGGTGGGAGTGGGGGCGGTGACAGTCAGACTGCGCAGGAGCGCGAGAGTGCTATCGGGCAGTAGCGAGGGTGGTGGGTGGGGGATAGCCAGGGCTGTGAAGCGAGGAGTCGGACTGTCAGGGCTGGGAGAGGAATGGGGTGAGCAGCAGGTAAGAGAGACCCCCCGCCAGGCGGGGCTCCAGTCCCCAGCGCAGGTTTGGCGGGACTCACCTTGGCGGCGTCTGACATCTGCACCAGCAGCAGCACGGACAGCGCCAGGCAGGACAGGCTGAGCAAGGAGCCCAGACGCATGAGGCCTCCCCACAGAGTCGCCATCGCCGCCAGACCCAGCAGCCCGCACGGCCCGGAGCCGCCGAGGCCCGCTCCGGCTCCGGCTCCGGCTCCTCCGCCCGCACTTCCGCCTGGGCCTTCGCGTCACCGGCCGCGTCGGGTCGACGCGAACGCATCCGCCCCGGGAACGCATCCGCCCCGGAAACTGTTCTCGGTGCGAAGCGCCCGAGGATGGGCGGTGCCGGCGCCAGCCAGGGCTACCCCTCGGACCTGGGAACCGAAGGGGGCGTATTTGGGTGGGCAGCCTCTGCCCAGCAAAGCTTTGAGGCGCTAGGATATATTTCCCGGGCGCAGAAGCAGCGGGCTCGGGGAAATCCTCCGCTCGCGGAGACCCCGTGCCAGCCCGAATGTCAGATGGAGGCCTCCTGCGACCCCCGCGAGGCCGGGGCGACCTTCAGCCGCAGGGGCTGCTGAAAGGGCGGCCTTTCCCGGCGGCGCAGGCGTGGAGCCGGGTATGGGACTGGCCAACTATCCCTTCCCGGGAAGCGCGCCCCAGTCGGAAGGCCGGGGATCGTGTTCAGACTTTGGGGACCAACCTGCCGCCACGAGCCTCCCGGACGCCGTTCCCCGCAAGGTTTCTAACAGTTTCAGGGAGCTGCAGCGCTGCATGGCCTCCCTTCTTGAACCGCCCCAGTAGCCTCCTCTGCTTGGGACTCCACAGGCTGGGGGTGGCGGCCCCTAAGTCCTGGGGAGCGCTGACCCCTCTTTGCAGTGCGGGTCCGCCTCTGCAGGTAATTTAGGACTCTAGAGATGGCACAGTATCCCCAATTAAAATGTTTTCAGTTAGTGGAGACAGCAGGGTAAAGGCTATAGGGCTCATCACAACCACTACAGATTTGCTGATGACCTCGGGCAAAACCCTTTTCTGAGCCTCTGGTTCTTGGGTCAGTATGAGAAGGTTTTAATCTTTTTTAAAAATTTACTTGTTTTTCAATTACAGTTGTCCCACTTCCCCCTCCCCTTGCTCCTCCCCTTATTCCGCCCACCCTTCTCCCATAGTCAATCCCCACCCCGTTGTTCATGTCCATGGGTCATTTATACTACTTGAAGATCTTAATCTTTATGGATTTCAAATTCTCCCATGGAATACCCGTGTTTCTTTCATAAATATTTTTTAAAGGTGGTCTATTTGTGGAAATGTTTTAATTTACAATATTTTTCTCCTACGATTCTGATGCTAGAATATAACACAAGAAGGTGTCTGATATTGTACCAAATATATTCAGACCCTTTAAGTCCCAAATGACAAGTGGTGCCCAGTCTCAACCAGAACCAGAGGGGCAGAACTAGATGACGTTTCACCCAGGCCCCTCCAGGCTACCTTTGAAGATGCTGTCACATTAGAGAAATTTCAAGTCTTTGTCGTGGGTGTTCTGCTGGCCAGAGGACAATCTAGAAGTACCTGGGATCAAATGTGTCTGACTGTGAGGCTCCGTGGATCTTTGATTGCTAAAAGCTGACTCATCAGCAACTTTGGGATCAGTTTAGGCTTAATAGTCTAGATCTGATATCAAAAGGGAGTGCCCACTCTCTAGCCGAATCCTCGTGAGCCTTCTCTTTCTTCTTCAAAATTGTTCTGGGGGCCTTGGTGGGGGTACAGAGGCTTGAAGGAAATATATAGTAATGCCTTAGTCTGACAGGCCTCTGTTTAATGCAGAAATACCAAGTACACTCAGTCTAGGCAGGACTTTAGAGTTAACTACGCAATACAGTAGTCACTAACCACATGTGGCAGTTAAACACTTGAAATGTGGCTCGTTTGAATTGAGATGTGCTATAGTATAAAATATACATGGATTTCAAAGGCTTAGTACAAAACAAAAAAAAGACTCATGTTTTTATATTAAGGCTGAAATATTTTAGATACATTAAGTTAAAATATATTATTAAAATAATTTCACTTGTTTCCTTTTTACTTCTTAAAAGTGGTCATTAGACAATTTGGTATTTATTATTAGGCATTAGTGTTCTAGAATATAGACTGTGGCTGCCATTGAGACAGACCAATAAGCCAGGACAACTGGAATAGGGAAACAGCTGAACAAACCAGCCAAGCAATCTACAGCCAGATGCAGGTCACCTCCCTTGAGATTGCATTTAGGCCTCAGTTGTATTTCAGCTCCAGGCCCTGAAAAGCAGTAAAACCAGGTGGATGATGCCAGGACCAGCTGCAATGACTAAGGACCCCCTGTGGCTGAAATGGCATACCTGGAGAACTGATGAATACTCTGCTGAGACCTCCCCTAAGATGCCCACCTGCAAGAGAAAAATAAAAGCCCAACACATGCTCTCCCTGCGCCATTCCCTTTCCCCTCTTTTCCCCTCTACTTCCCCCACAGGTATACATTTCCTGGACCCTTAAGAGTGCCCATGAGACCAAGGTAACAATTGGCAGCAGCAGCTCATCCCAGGCTTATCCCCTGAACCTGTTTCCAAGGCCCCGTTTTCTCTGACTTGCCACTGAGCTAAAGCAGCCCCACCTAGGCTCTTGTTGCTGCTTCTATGCCCTTCCTTGTCTTCCTGTCCCCATCTTTAATAAACGTACCCTCAAAATCACCTACACTCGTGTTGTGAAATATTTCCTACATGAAGTTAAGAACCCATACACTACCAACTGGCCCTAGGCAGACCCACTCAGGGCCAGGCCCCCTGTCCAGTAACACCATGAGTAAATGGAGTGTGACCTTAAGATGGCTGCCTGTCTGGAGACTGAATGAAAAGCCTGGGACAGGGGTGACAGGCAGGGACTTATGCAGCTAGAGCCAAGGGTTTGGTAGTGGTATATATCTGTCAAAAAAGTGAATGTAATTTTAGGTGATGCAATAGGACTGGAGGGGTCAGTTCCTCTTGTTCTGCCCTATTCATATCTAGCTAACTCTTACCTTTCCCTTAGGTCAGGGGTTATTTAAGCTAGCAAGCCGTCTCTGATTTAAGTACACTCCCTTCTGTATTTGTGCAGATCTTCCTAATTTACCCCATTATAGTAAAATTATCTTTTCATATCTGCCTCTATATTCCCAACATCCACCAAAATATTTTGAGCTCTTTGAGGGCAGGGACCTTGTCCACTGTCTTTGTACCTGGAGATTGGGATATAGTGAAAACCAGCAAATGTTTGTGGGGACCTGGAAAAGGGGGATGGGAGAGTCTCAGAATCAGGTACCTACTTGAATCCCTACTTGATTCCTTTCTGACCATGAGAGGGTGAAACAGATGCCCAAAGAAGTACAGGGGGGATCCGTGGCACCACAATAGGCCAGAGAGGGAGATTTCTGACATAGGTTCTTCCTAGATCATTAGGTCGCATTGGAGTTGCTCTACTTACAGGCAAGACTGGCCTTTCTCAATACCCACTCTTCCCCCCCACCCCTTTTCCTTGCTTCCCTGTGACTAGATTTCCTTACTTCATTCCTTTTAAGGAGTGACACAGGTCCAGCTAGGCCCTCTCACTTCTTCATGAGGCCTGAAAAACTCCCTGGTGGGGGATGGTCAAGAGAGTAAAAAGCCTTCTCTAAATTCAAGTGTGAAAGTCAGATTAGGTATTAGAGTGACAATTTATGTATCTGGGACCAAGGTTTCGCCATCTCTGACCCCCTTTCCCCTCCAGTGATCAAATAGTTCTCTGTATGCCTCTTCCTTATTTCTCTGCCCATCCTTTCTGATCTACACAGCACTTTCCCAGGCCACACCAGTGCAGAACAGATGGACTGGCACACAGCATCAGTGATGACTGTTCCCTTGGGTTGTGCCTCTAATGGTTGTGGCAAGACACACACACACAAGAGTTCTTCCAGTTATTTCTGAGCATATCTGGGAATATTCTCTCTGATGAGCACTCTCCTATCATGTGCATTGCCAGGATGCTCCCTTCTACCTGGCCCCTTCAGTTAGATTTTCTGTCCTCTGCTGCCTGTAAAGCTTTGGATGTGTGCCATGCCGTCACTTGCTAGTGCCCACCATGATTACAACAATGTATGAGGTCAGAATATGATCTCTCGGTTCCTAGAGATTTTGGTGTCCCTATTGCTGACAAGTTACTGCAGTCCCCAAAACAGCAAAGCAATGCAAATTTAGTACTAAAGCAGAGATAAATTCTAGTTTTTTTCAGAGGAGTGCCAAATCAGTATTGTTGATTCCCCAGTGTCTTAATGAAATACTTAAGAAAAACAGTCCATCCCTTTGGAGCTTTTTAAATAAATGTAATAGTACATTACTTTTATTCATGTTTATTTTTACCAATATAGAACATTAAAAAAAAAAAGTATTCCATAGCAAACCCTGCTCCCTCACAATTTCTACTCCCCAGATACTTCTTGCTTATTTTTAAGCTATCTCCTCTGGGATTTATCTTTATATAAGAAATCTGAAGATAACTCCCAAGAGAAATAGCTAAAAAATTAAGAAAATTTTAAAAATTAAGAAACTAACATTCTGGTACTATTCTTGATTTTTTCAGTTTGGTCTATTATTTTACTACTTCCTATAAAAAATAAACTATATGTTTATGCTCTAAGGCTCTCTCACATATAAATTATTTCTTCATCTTCCATACATCAATATATCTGTATCACCTTTCTTAGGTAAATACAACTCATTATGACTGTGTACAAATTACTCATAGTTGATTCAATTGGCATAACATATTTGCTGCTTTTTTCTTTTTAAGATTTTATTTATTTTCAGAGAGAGGGGAAGGAAGGGAGAAAGGGAGAGAAACATCGATGTGTGAGAGATACATTGATTGGTTGCTTCTCGCAACTGAGAACCTGGCCTGTAACCCAGGCATATGCTCAGACTGGGAATCGAACTGGTGACCTTTTGGTTTGCAAGCCACTACTTTATCCACTGAGCCATATCAGCTAGGGCTTGCTTCTTATGATTGAAGTTAGCCATGACCTCTTTTTCCATGCTTCCTAAATTACGTAGTATTCAAATATCTATAATTTATCCCAAACTTGCCTCTCACTACATTCAAACCCATCAGGTAACTTATCAGTTTAATTCTTAAATTGGAAACAACCCTCCAGAAGTCATCTGCCTCCTTCATTCTGGACTAGTTGTTCTCTAAGCTTACTGCACAGCTTTTGTCCTAGAATAATTGATCATTTCTTCCCCCAGCCCTACCTCTTTTTTGTTCTTTCTTAAAGATTTCCATACTCCAACCCCTGTTTTGAATTTTTACATTTCTGTTACTATATTTTAAAGTTACTAGAGCACTTTCTTGTCCATCCTGCCTCCCCCGCCCCTAATAGCATTCTATTCCATTTGGGTGCTGTAATACCTTATTTCTCTGAGGATATTTCTAGTGCTTTGTTTCTTGAGCTGTCTGCGTTGAAATTTTCAGTCTTTGTTTCTATCTTTTCTACCTTTCAAAGCTGAGTAAAAACTCATTTAAAACACTTCTTAGATGTCCGGAGATCTTTGGTTATCCATCCATATGAAAGAGTAAGGCCTTAGAACATGGATGGGAAGCTCTGCATACATAGACAGGGCTTCTAATTAGGACACATTAAAGTAATTTTTAAACTGGTTGCAACCCCATTAGTAGTTTGTGAAATCAATGTAATCCGTTACAGACAACCTTTCTTCCCCCTTCTGAATGACAGAACAGAATAGGAAATACTATATTAGAATACATAACAGGGAAATTATTTTGTGAAACTTTAGTTTCACACCCCCACACACAATGTATACATATTACATACTAAGTCAATCCCATAAAATAGGCATTTCTTACTGTGGGTATTTTTTCAAAGAACATTTATTTCAAAGTTCTTTGACAAAATTCCATTTAGGGTACTCAAAGCTGGATAAAAGCTCATAAATTCCATCCAAATTAATGAGTCTCTGTAGTGATGGCATGAGTCAACAAGAAACCTCATGTGAGTCACAGTGCCATTTAATAAAGATGTCCTAGAATCAAACACTTCCAGTATTAGAAATGACTTTGTAGGTCTCCTTATCCAACCTTCTACCCAATGCAGAAATCTCTTTCAAAATGATCATTCCACCTTTCACTTTCAGTGAAAGAGAATTTAAATACAATCCATTTAACTGTGCTAAATACTTGTATCTTTATACTACTGTGAGCCTTAGTTTTCCTGCTGCAAAACTGTGAACAATACTACCTTCTTTGTGGGAGTTAGTATAGTCCCTGGTTTATAGCAGATGCTTCCCTCCAATTGAATCAGGATATGCTTCTCTACAGCCTCCACCTATTGGAAATGCTTGCCCTCTCATGCTAGGAAAACACTTTCCACATGACAGCTCTAAAAATAATTACATTGCCAGTGTCCTTTTCTGGATGCTCCACATATTTATATACATGTCCCTGGCTTGCAAATAACATCTCCACACACAGTCCTTATATTATACTTTCACAGATTAATCAGCTAAAACACCAACATCATCTTCACTTTTCTTAATCCAACTTCTCTCTCACTTTGATTCATTTTCGAAAGTCAAAATGTATTTTTTTAAACTTTGTTAAAATTTAATATTGCTGGTTTCATTCTATTAAGATGATTATGAATCTTGATTCTGTCCTTCATTGCTTAAGAATCAGATTGGGCAAGTCTTTTTACATTTTTAACATTTAGAATGATAGTCATCTGAGTAGCAATAGAACCATAATTCTAGATTATGATAATCACTGTCATAGTTAAAATTATTTCTTGTTGACTACTCATACTGTTTAAATACTTAAAATATTAATGCTTAAAGTTTTTATCATCTGTAAAATGCATTTATTTGTAATGTCATTTAGATAATGGCTTTAACTATATATTAAGGTTCACTGAACTCTTCCCCTTCCCAAGCCTTTTCTATTTGTTTGAAAAAAATAAACAAATCCTTGTCTAGAAGATAAGTGTTCTCATACTGATGAGCCACCATAAAAGTTTGTTCTCAAATACAATTAAAGCTTTGAGGGAGCCCCTGCTGGTGTGACTCCATGGATTGAGCACCAGCCTGCCAATCAAAAGGGTTGCTGGTTTGATTCCTGGTCAGGGCACATGCCTGGGTTGTGGGCCAGGTCCCCAGTTGGGGGCGTGCAAGAGGCAACCAACTGATGTTTCTTTCTCCCTTCTTTCTTCTCTCTTTTAAAAATAAATAAAAATAGAATCTTAAAAAAAAAAAGCTTTGAGGGAACACCATATGCCAACCACTTTATGTGGATTATATCATTTGAGACTATAAAGTAAGTACTATTATCAGTTGTTTTATAGATTACAAAACCAAGCTCAGAGAGGTTCATTAATTTGCCTGAGGACACACAGCCAGTAAGAGGGAGAGCTGAAGGGCGCCAGTAGCAATAGAGGAAATGAGGACAACCAGGCCTTGAGTTCAGAAAACACTATGAGACAAACACTGATGCCGTTAGGCTGTTCCCGGGCTTCCCCACCCTCCAGGGGCATTGGCGCAGACACTTTGTCAGACAAGCACATAGAGGGGAAGACTTCACTTTATTTTTACATCAATCTCACAAATAAATCCAACACAGCCAAGAACACTGAGCAGATAAAGTGCTAATGCAACAAAGGCGGGGAGGAATCCAGTTTGTCTCCTCCATGTCCCCAACCTGGAAAGACATTTCTATTACACAAGAGTGAGGACAGCTGACATACCGAGCAATCATTCTATAGACGCTTTGAGCTAAGGAATAGAAAATCTTACCAGATGGGTTCTGTGCAGGGCAAGGAAATACAAAAGCCAGAAAACATCTGTTCCTCAAATAAGTCAGGCATAGAAATACCAAATGACAAAAACAGTCTTTTCCAAACTTCTTGTATCTGAGATGGACATCTAATAAGGAAGGAGAGGGGTACCAGTTCTAAGGGTTACTTCTTGCTACTGCCTATCTTCAGAACTGTGACCTAGGTGGATGCTTTCCTCCTGTACACTGAATCAGAGGTGCCAGAGAGAATTTTCTAGGATTCTGTGAAGAACCGACCTTACCTGCTTACTTACCAGCCCCCCAAAAGTAGATCCAAGTGCTCACTAATGAATATCAAGGACATATGTGCTACCAGAGTAATCAACCTCACAGCATTTAAAGATTAATGAAGCTCAGGATTTTCCATAACTGTCTTTAGACATTTTAAGATTCCTCTATGAAGCCTGAGGTTTAAAGCATAATTATTTGGTTAGTAAATTCCAATTATTTGATTGCATGGAGGTTATGATACCCTAAGCTCAAATTGCCCCAATGGTTTCTATTCTAAAATCAGGAAACCAGACTAATTCTCAGAGGCCAGAAAAATCACTAAAGGTCATGTCTTCCCCCTGACACCATATAATCCTGAACTCAAAGGGCCAGAATCAGTCACATCTTTCTACCACCGGAGAGTTCCTGGTCTCGTTGGTCCACAGGGAATCTATATAAGGATAAACCAGGCCAAGGAATTTCCAACAAGCCTCACTGGTGGCCAAGAGTCAAGGCTCAGAGTGGAACTTTCAACTAGGGAAGGAAAGGGTGAAGTATTTCAACTAAGTCCTAGGATAAGAAGCTGGCCAAAGTGCTGCCATGACAGATAGGGGAGGAGAGCAGAGGCCTCAATGGAAAGGCACAGCCCCTCTAAGGTAAGAAAATGGGGTAGAGATAGAGGGGGCAATAAAGGCTGGTAACCTGGGATCCCCAAACATTCAGAGTCCCAAAGAGCTGTTTGGTAGGGACAGCAGCTGAACACTAGATGAGACTGTAGGCAGGACCTGGTAAAGTTTAAAGTGGGATCCTTTAAACACTCTGGGCACTAATGCTATGAATCAAGGGTAGACCTTGGAATCTCCTAAAAGGATACCCGCAGCTGGCTATTCTTCTGACTTCTCCAGGCACTCCTATGACCAAAATGAAGAGGAAGTGCCATTACAGGTACCTCTGTGCCCAAGTTGACACCCCCAACAAAAAGCTTCAAGAAGTAGCTATGATCTTCAACTCTTTGAGAGGGGTCAGGAAATATTGGGCAGTCAGAAAAAGTTTTCCTTAACACTGCCAGCTCCTGCCTTGCCTCTTTCCTCATACTAGGACAGAGTTTCTAAACCTCAATTCCCTGCCTGAAAGATTCCTTCCTGACCATACCAGAAAAATTTCCCTGTATAGGCCTTCCCACCAACTGATTCTGTCTAGTCCTCCCTTCCATTCTGGACCTGCTCTAGGTTTTTTCACCTTCTTTCCCTACTGTTCTCAGCTACTCCAGCCCATGGCAGACAAACAACAGGCTATGCAGTGATAGTGACTGGATCTTGGGAGTATTAATGTCTAACAATAACACCCAGATTATTTACAGAAGCCTTCAATTCCATCTCAGAGAATAATTAATGTTCTTCTGTCTGTGGTTCTTTCCCATCCTCCCCTCCAAGAAGTTCAAGGTGAAAGACCATCTCATTGAGCTTTGTAACCTCAGCTCTCCGGCACCAAGACAAGGGCCTAAATGTGACAATTTGGGGAAGGGGAATTTTAGTGGGCTTAGCTCACAGGAGAGGGATACCCAGACCCTCCTTGCATCCATCCCCAAAGCACATTCTTCCCCTACTCTGCCTTTTTACAAAATCTCATCTCTTCATCTTCCTCTCAAGTCCTGAAGATAAATGAAATAGCTTGGGGGGATGAACGCAGCCTGGGCTTGTCAGTTCTGAGTTCTAGGTCCCTTCTGCAACTGACTCTGTATATGAGCTTAGATAATTCCCTTGCCTCTCTGGACCTTTAAATGAAAGGGTTGAATTAGATGATCTCTCTGGGCTCTTTCAGATTTCAGATCTATTCATACTTGAGAAATCAATAAATGAATTAGAAGAAATATTAATTCTGAGACATATCCTGCACCTCTCTGAAACAACTGAAAGGAGATAAAGGTCAGGTTCCTGTTTAACATACATTTTAGCAATAGGAAAAGTAGCAAGTATGCTTATGGAGAAATAGAACCTGGCAGCCCCTAGAGTTGACTAATAAAAGCAAATTCCTGGAAGAAGCAGAGAAATGGGCCACAAGTGAGACCTGGCAGTGTCAAAAGGTCTATAAATTAAGTGGTCAAAGGAGTAGAAAACAATGGCTATAACCAGACAAGATCTCTAAGCACAGACTAAAGTCTAGAGAGGTCTGGGTGGGAAAGAGCCCCTGTAGCTTCTATTAGAGAAAAGGACTTGGTCCACAGCAAGTTGCTACTGCATTTGGTTCAAACCCAGTTTTCTTAATCTGTCAACCTAGTGTGTGTGCATATATGCAGACATGCTGTAGGCTGTAGTTATGCTTCTGAAGTGCTGAAATGAGAAAGAAACAGAAAAAAGGATATTAAATTCAAAGAAGTTAGGAAGGCAAGTACAAGTTTAGTTTAAAAGCTACTCATTTTCTCCACTACTCTGTGCAGTATCATCACTACTCATTCTGAAATGTGAGCTGGAGAGTTCTGTAAGGTAGTGAAATGTGGGGGTGGGGAAGGGTGTGTCTGTGGAGTGACTGAAGGCCAAAGGCAGAATACAACCCAATATCCTGTATGAGAGCCCCTCTGGTTAATGGCAAATGGAGTTGACGTGATCTGACCCATTTGGACACTCACTTGTCTTCATTCAAGGAAACTGTCTCCACAAAAGGGATTTCTTCTTTGTCTGTTTTCCCCATGATCAGCTGGTGCTTATCCAAGTTTATGATGCACTGAAAACAAAGGAGAATCAGTCGTTACTATTAATGATCTCACTTTGTTGGTATCCATATATGATGACCCTTCCTCAGAGAGGAAGTATCAAAGGGAAAGTAGAACCAATCTTACCTTCAGGGATCGGAGAGTCTGGAGACCAAGGGACAAGTTTTTCTCATTGTCCTCTAATAAAAAAAAAAAAAAATTAAAATTCAGCCATTTCCATACTGATTTAGAAGTTTCCCTTATCACCATTAGTTTCCATCCAACCAACCATCCATCCATCCAATAAATATCTGTTCCATTCATCTAATAAACATCTGTTGTGCATTTATTATTTTAAGTAATTTTCCCAGATCATTATAGTGAAAAGTCAATAGAACCAAGATTCAAACCCAGGTCTGTTTTTTTTTTAAATCCTCACCTGAGGATATATTTATTGATTTTAGAGAGAGGAAGGGAGAGAGGGAGAGGGAAAGAAACATCGATGTGAAAGAGAAGCATCAATCGGTTTCCTCCCATATGTGCCCTGACTAGGGATCGAACCTGCAACCTAGGTATGTGCTCTGACCGGGAATTGAACCCGCAGCCTTTTGGTGTATGGGACGACTCTCCAACCAACTGAACCACCCAGCCAGGGCAAACCCAGGTCTTTTTAATTTTAAATAAAAACCATGAACTTAAGAGTAGTTTAGAATAGAGTACATGAGGTAAAGTATGAGATGGCGGGAAATTATCACAGTATTTATGCCAAAGGAGTAAGAGGATGTTGCCCTCTACCTCAAACTAAGTAGCTCATGGGAAGCTCTGCGATGCCACTTTCACTGGCACACAAAATGTTTGTTGTCTTGACCCACCCCTCTTTTTTTCAAGAGTAATTCTCAAATTGCCTTGAATGTAGCCTAGGGTCCAACTGGTACTTCGGAGAGTAAAAATTGGGACAAAATCTGTAGTACAGAAAAGTAAAAACCTGGGATTTTGAAGAAATCAATATTTACAGGCATGAGGTCCCATGAGGGTTTAGAAGTAGGAAGAGAATTTACATTACGGCCCATAGGTCCAGTCCCCAATTTTACTCACCAACCACAGCTGCTGGGCAGTCCAAGTGGAGGGAGCCCAATGTGATCACTAGGTGCTCAATCTGGCCCACTACTTTCAAATGCCGGGGTAGAGAAAGCTTCTCTCCTTCATGCTTGTGAGATCTGACATGCTCCTTGAGTCTGTACCAGAGCAGAAGATACCAGAATCCCTTTGGTAGAGGTTTCTGATGGAATCTGGCAATGTCTACCTTCTGACCCATGGTCAGAATTTTCCAGGGATTTCCTGGGATTAATTTACAAAAAAAGTGCTAGCCAGTCTACACTTCTTGTTTTAGCACTTTGTCCTAAACATGCCAAGGTATATGAAAAATTAAAATTCAGTTCCTGTTCATAAAGAGATACGCCACTATGTGGGCTGGTAACAGATAAGAGTTGACACACTCGGAGAATCCTATTCTGCACCCTAACATCCCCACTCATGTGCAAGGAGGTTTAGTTAGCATGTCCCTTTATCCATCTGTGGATAGCAGATCTCAGAGGGCAGATCAATCCTAATTTTAGAGGGTACATTGTTCAATGTCTGATTTTCTCTATGTCTTTTTTATTTCAGTCTACTCTCATCACTTAGGCTATAAGTTTAGTGTCAGTAAATTTGTTGATATAGGTATCAGTAAGGACTATCATGGAGAAAGTCCCAATTAATTTAACTTGTCTGTGCAGAGGAGGAAGGAAGGAAACAGCAAAAACGGTTCACAGTTATGTAATGTGATCGGAACAGCTAGCACCCGAACTATTATGGGTTGGTGGAGAAATACTTAATTATGGACTTTCTGTGCCATACTTCTGCTTTACTCCATTTCCTCTCTTTTGGTGTTACAGCCCATCCAAAAGGAAAATAATTGCAGCTTTACAGATGGTTATTAATTCCTCCGGAGTCATGGCAGTCTGCTGCCTAATTATGTACCAGCACATTATTAGTCTTTCTGGAACCATCATGTTGCACTTTATCTCATCTCTTCACCACATTATAAAGCCCAGGGTTCTTCCCACAAGAGCACTTGTGCCCTGGAGTCCCCTACCCCACCCCCTGCATAGCAATGCACAAAACCCATAGAGGCAGCTTCAAAGAGTCATGGTGATGGTGTACGTTGAGGACTGGGTAGAAATAAGAAAGAACAGATCATGTAGCAGAGGTCAGATTACACAATCAAGTCTCGTGCAAGCCCTACCTAAGAACATGAACATCTTGAAAGTAGTTTAAAATGGGCCATTATATCTACCCTAGTGATCATGTCAATGCAGAGATTTGGGCTAGGTAATGATTTGTTGTACTTAGGGACATAGAAGAGAAAAGAATGTTGGGTTGATCCTCCCAATTCTGGGCTAGATTTCAGGGCCCCTCTGGTACTTTGGAAGGAAGAAGAAGAAATGAAAGTATAGATTGAGTCAAAAAGAGGAAGGCTATAAAATGGCTTTCTCTGACTGAAAGAGCGAGAACCCATTACCAGCTGTTAGAGAACTGAAGACATGGGGTATCTGCCTCTCACACTCAATACCCAACAGTATGATCTCATTTTACATGTTCTTCACAGAGAGAAAAACACTAAGAAACTTTTGGTTAATGGCCTCTATGATGATTCAGGCCTGGCAGCAATAGCAGTCCTATTTCAAGTTCAGATTGATGTTTCTTGGGACAGGCAGTGTGACCTCCAGAAGGACCCTGAATAAGCTAAAGCCAACCACATTCCCTGCTTTTACTCAGCAAGGTTATACCAACAGGACAGCTCCTTGTAATCTGCTGTCTGGGCAGGACACAAATCAGGTATCAGGGCATGGCACACAATGAGCCAAGGATCTCACATTCTCACATTCCAGAACCCAATGGTCTTTCTGTAAAACTTAATAGGTGGGAATTAATGGAAAGCCTGAGGCTTTCCTGGCTCACTGATTTCTCCCAGGTGCCTGAGGACCCTCACTGTGTCCCTCTACTAAGGACTGGATCCAGCTGATATTTGAGCTCTGCACACTTCTCTTGGAGCCCCTGTGGAGACCCTCACCATCTTTAACCTCAAAACAGATTTAGGCAAAGAGTGATTAGCATCTGAATTCCACACCGTACAAGTAGCCACTTACCCCAGTCTATACACACAGGCTGAGGAGATGAGATTATATTGACAGCCTGTGTCAATCAGGGCTTTCACATCCTTCCCAGCACACTGTGGAGAGGAAACACACTGTTCAACAGGAGCAAAGGAAGGGAGATCCAGAGAGCAAGCAGCAGATGTCATTACAAAAGGTAGGGTTGGAGAACATCTTCACCATATAGATTGGTAGTGTCCCAGCTTTACCCACTGCTGAGTCTCCTTTGAGGGGCCTTTTCCTGCTGAACCTAGAGCTGACAGAAGATCCCAAAGGAATTTGAGTGTTTCATTCTATATATTAAGTAGATCTTGTGTGTGTGTGCATGTGTGTGTGTGCGTGTGCGCGCATCACATAGCCCTATGCAAATCTGATTAACGTTTTGGTCCTTTTTTTCCATAAGGATACACATGCATACAAAATATTGCATACACTTTCTGTGTTGCATGGAGTGCCCCCCTTGAAACTCATTATTAATTCTATGGTAAGACCCATATGCTACAATTTGGAGGTGAGAAACTCACTACTGGGATCATAATAAGTCCAAATCCTACTTGCCAGAAAACCATGGAAAAGCTGTTCTCAGAACATTACCTGGCAAGAAACCAAAATCATGTCATCATCCTCAGACCTCTTCAGTCCTTCAGACTTCGCCTGATTGAGTTTGTTGGTCTTAGAGGCCCAAGGGACACGACTGCTTCGGAGCTTAGACAGGTTGCTTTCCATGAGACGCCTCTGCAGAATGTTATGTGGTTGCTTGAAGAAGAGAAAGCAAAGGCTTCTTACCAACAAATCATTTTCTCCTTTCCTACTGTCCCACAGGTGCCACTGAAATAATGAAGGTGCCTCACATAACTGAACTCTACTTTTGCTTCTTATTTATTCTTCCTTCAAGTAGGGACTTCATTGGTATTGTCAGAGCAGGTACTATACACCACTTTGCAGTAGGCCACCCTGAATGAAAAGAGCAAGGCAGGACACTACAAATTGCAGCTAGGGCCAATGAATAGTCAATGGCTAAAGAGAACTGAAGAACCCTTGTGATTTGGACCAACCCTTACAAGGGCACTTCAAAAGAAAAGTGGTCTTACTTTATGTGGAATAGGGGTACCTTCCAGGTGACTTACAGAAGGGGCAGCTATTTTCACAGACTGAAGAAACCTACCTAGGACTGGTGTTCAGATGCTCTGCCTATTTCTATTTCAAGTGTCACTCCCTTACAGTCTTACTTTTGGACCCAGTCCATACATATATGCATTAGTGGCCTGAGGGCTGAGTTACCCATGGGTGGGTGGGGTGGGAAGACAGGAATTCAGACCTTCTGAGCAACCCTCTCAGGAGACACACTTTCGTATGTGGCAGAATCCACAGGAATCATCCTTACTGGCATCTTCTAAATCTCAAGAAGTATAAGACAGCTCCTGCCATATGCTTGTCATCCATTCCCCTCTCTTCAATGGGCCAAAACGTGGGAGTATAAAAGGGGCAGAGACTGACCAAGAAGAAGGGGACTTAATTTGACCTTATGTCTGTGTCAGATGCCTCCTGTTAGAAAGCAGAATGAGGAATGTGATGTCAAGTCTGCTCTTTGAGCTTAGGAGAGAGTTCTCACGGCAGGTATGTCCAGGCTCTAGTACTGTTTCTACCCAAACTATAAGCTGCCTCTTGATAAGAAGTTATTGACCTGAGAAATTTCTACACAAAGCATCTTATTACCAGTTTATATTATCATCCAAAATCCCTCCAACTATAGCGTCTAACCCTAAGTTTCTATGTAATACATACCAGAAGGCACCCTAATTCTAAGGGGAAGAGAGTCACTCTTAGAAGCCCAGAGCTTGGAACTTTCTGAGGGAAGGGGGAAGAATGGAGTCAGAGCCATGACTCACTGTAACCCTGGTGAGGCAAAGAAATGTATTCCCAAAATACACTTATTCTTGGCAAAACAGATTCTAAATTAGTATTCTTGAGAAAAGGAGAGAAAGAGGCAGTTTAAAGAAAATAAGCTTCTTAAATTGATAAGGAGCTAGAGGAAGTGCTAACTCGGTCAGATTTCCTGATGTGCCACTGGGAGAATGGTTTGCTCCTCAAAAGAAATGGAAACTCTTCATTCTTATCTCTCTCACTAATAAGCCTGGATTCCTCACTCAGGTCATACTAAAGCAGGGTGTGTGCTTCTGTCAAGTCCATGCTTAGTAGGACCAACTCAGGTCACTTGACTGTGCAGAACTGAAAATTACACAGGGTTTTAAAGGCCATCTACTCAAAGCCCTCCTCAGAGAAAATGTGGGGCTTTCCTTCTATTATATACATCAGTTTGCTGAACAGCACTTTATCTGGTTACTCTTAATCTTGCAGGGGAGTCTAATCATCAGTGGACAGATGAAGCAAATGAGGAACATTCTAAAATTATTTTCCTTGAAGCTGTCTCTCTTTTGAATTTTCCTCCCTTCCTACTGGACCTTTCCTCCACAGGCTCCAAGTTCTCATATATTGGGGAAAAAAAACCTCAGACCTTGTCTCCTCGACTCTACACCCCTCTCTAGTCAAGCCCTTGATCTTGAGTGGTCTTTCTAAAGAAAAGCCGAAATCACTGTCTGGTTCCTGATAACCTGTATTTTCTTCACTAAGTTACTTTTGATCCCATAGCACCAGTAACAACCTCCTAATTTACAAATCTGGTAGATATTTTTCGGCCTTCATTTTACTTGGCTACACTAGGGCCTTTGGTCCTGCTGACTACAGTCAGCACTCCACAGCCATAGGCTTAGCATCTGCAGATTCAATCAAATATGGACTAAAAATAAGCAGAAAAGAAAAAAAATCTCAAAACGTCTCAAAAAGCAAAACTTGAATTTGCCACATGTGAGGTCTACACTGAATCAAGTGATGTGTAGGCATATCAAGCTGTAGCCTATATACAAATAGTACCACATTTTAAATAAAAGAATTGAGCATCTGTGAATTTTAGTATTGGGGTGGGGCTGGAACCAATTCCCCAGATACCAAGAGATGACTGTATTCCTTTATTTGTCCTTTTTTTTAGTAACCAAAGAAGGTTCAAACACAATACATGCTTAATGTAAAATATGCACATATCACAGAAGTATATAAAATTTAATAAAAAGGCTCCCTAACCTCTCAACCCCTGCTTACAAATAACAACCATTGAATTGAGAAGTATATCCTTTAAATGTTATTTTTGCAACTTTTTAAAAACTTATTTGTTTGTTTGTTTATTTATTTTTAGAGAGATGGGAAAGGAGAAAGGGAGGGAGAGAAACATCACTGTGTGGTTGCCTCTCACTCGCGCCCCCAACTGGGGACCTGACCTGCAACGTAGTCATATGCCCTGACTGGGAATCAAAGTGCCGGTGACACTTGGTTCACAGGCCGACGCTCAATCCACTGAGCCACAGCAGCCAGGGCTAAATAATTTTTAATACAGTCACAAACATATACAAATAGGATCATACTATAATACTGTTCTAAAATTTTCTGTTCTTGTTTAACATATGAAAGGTATTTCTGTCAGTACATATAATTCTCATTTATTTTCATAACTAAAAGTATTCATAGCATATTCATAGTTCGAGAGTTGAAAATTCACAGCCTGTAAGCCCACATGAACCTCAGAGATGTATTTCTGTGGTCATTTTATTATGCCTGCATGTTTTCAATGACAGTATAACTGCACATTTACTTCTTCTCTGAACCAAAATTTCACTAAAATGATAGTCAAGGAATAAGAAATGACTAAACCTAGAAAAACAAAAAGAATAGTGAAGAAAACAACAAAAAAGAGACGTGCTGACCAAATTTTGGAATCTGGAAGGCAGACAGAAAAGCGGTAAATACCCTAGACTAGAGAAAGCTTAGTGAGTTACATTCTACTTCACAGAACACGAGTGGTAGAGACGGCCAGCTGCTCATCAAAACCCATGTTCTCCTCTTCTAGCTGGACAGATACCTAGATTATGTTTCCCAGCCTTCCCGCAGCTGGGCATGCCCACATGACTGAGTTCTAGCAAACAGAATATGGGTAGAAGTGACATGCGCCACTTCTAGACCTGGCCCGTGAAAATCTCCTATACATACTCCTCCATAGTCTTTTCCTCTTCTGATTGGTTGAAATGGAGATGACCTCTAGGGTGACCTTCTTGAAGGTCACATGTTAAAGACACAAGAGTCACTGTCAGCCTGGGTCCCTAAATGACTACATGGGAGGACTGACCTTTCCATTAGTATTGTTACTTAAGAAAAAATAAACTATTTAGTTTGAGCTATTATATATTCTAGGGTCTAGCTGTAAAAGCATTTTTCCTACTCAGACTAAAACCCTGGAAAGGGTGTGGCGCTAGAGGTATTACAACCTCTATAGTTGGAGGGTTACAATTAATGTAGGAAATAGATTAGTGTAAAGCCTGCTTAAGACTCCCACTTGACCCAGACAACTGGGAAGAATGCCACAAGTTTATACTTTTTCTAAGAGTATATCAAAAAACTGTTTGGATGACATTTCAGCTAGGCTTAGAAATTATGCATTGTCAGATTTCTAAAACAACTAAGAATAAGGATGGCGTAGCATACTAAACCAGAACCAAAGACTCTGAGTTTAAAGATTGAAAGTACCCAACTGAGCCTCACATAATGAAAGAAAAATAGATCCACACCGAGATTTCATGTCACTATGAGTTTCTGAAGTATTATAGATTACAAAGATTCTAAAAGCTTCCAAAGAGAAGATGATCCAAATACAAAGGATTAGGGACCAGAATGGCATAGGACTGCTCAATGGTAATAATGGAAGCTAAAAGGCAATTAAATAATGCTTTTTAAAAACCTGACAGTACATAATTTCTAAACCTAACCAAACTATCAGTCAAGACTCAGCAGGTACTTCCCATACATCCTCAAGAAGCTCCTGAAGAATATGTTCCACCAAAGCAAGAGAAATCAATGAACAAGGGGGCGGAGGGAGCATAGGATCCAAGAAATAAAGGATCCAATAGAGAAAACAGGCAAAGGAAATTCTGAAAATGGTGATGAAGGAAAAGTCGACAATATACGTTATGTAGCAGGTCTTGAGAGTGACCAGTCCAAAATGAAGTGGGAAGATAAAGGGCTCCAGGAAGAATGTCTCCAAGAAAAAAAAAAAAAAAAAATAGAAAAAAACAAATGAACCTGCTAGGCCATCTTCAGTTTTAAGGTATTTGAAGTAGATTTAAATTTTACATAGAAAATTGAATGAATAAATAACTAGATAATTTTAGTAAGTTTGAGAAAAATAAATGTGTATGAGAAAATATATAATATATTATTTGACCCAACTGTGAATAATATGAACGTAGTCGTAATAATGTAAGCAGTAAATGCTGATTTGGCCCAAAAACAGTTATTTAACAGAATATTGGTATAATAGGAGAGGGACATGATGGGGAGGTGTAAAAGAATCAAAACTTCATCTATTATAATAAAAAAATCAATAGGTAATGATAAAACCAATTAATCAAAAAGTTTCTTATTTACTTGTTTACTATCTCATTCCCCCAACTAGAGTGTTAATTCCACAAGGGCAGCTATATCCCCAACTCTTGACACAGTAATAAACAAATTGATCTCTACCCTTTACGTCTTCAGAAAGCCTTTCTTGATTACAATCATTTAGTTCTTTCTTTCAGAATCCCTTCAGTTCAAGTATATTACACAGTTGGTACTATTTGAGTTCCCGCTCTTTGTTGCTTTGTAAATTTGCTTAAGAGGTTTATTTTTATGTTTGTTGAAATATTGTCTTCCACTTTCCTGACATCCTTCAAGATACACACTAGCAATTAGCTTGGCAGGTGCTGCAGGTACTCTTGAGGGCCTTTTGGACATAATTCTCAAGTCATCCTCCTGATATGAATCCTTCTTTATGCTTTAGCTCAAGAAGACAACTACTAACCTAAGCAGTCCCTGGTTCTCTACTGCTTTCTGAAATGTTGCTGCTAAACCCTAACCAGGGTTCAGGCATCTAAACTCTAATCAGGAGAGCTCAAATGTGCTGTCGCCATCATCATCAAGGGCTTCTGAAGGAAATGGGCTCTGTGGGCAGTGCTGTTTTCTGGGTGGAAATAGCTGAGGTTCCTCAATCTGGCATACAGTTTGCTTAAACATCTCTTCTAATGAAGCTGTAGGTGGGAAGAAAGTGAGGGGAAAGGAAATAAATTATATTGCAGGATGCCGCACAATCACGATTTGAACAAGAACTTCAAAGGCTACTTTCTCAATCCCTTTACCTATGCTGCACTGAACCCAGAAAGAATCAAACTAATGGAATTTTGTGGTCCACAGAATGGACCAGAGTGGAAAATAGGGAGGACGACAGAAGTCTGCCCTCTTTGTAGCATTTACCCCAAGGTTTCTAGCTAGCAACAGAACCACAGTTATAACCACTTAGAAATAGGGGTCCCTATCTCTTAGCCAATACAGCCCCTAAACCAAATCCATTCTGTTCCTGTTTTTGTAAATAAAACTCATAAACTGTTTATGGCTGCTTTTGCACAACAATAGCAGAATTGAGTAGCTGAGACAGACTGTTCAGCCTATAAAGCCAAAAAAAAAAAGAAGAAGTTACTATCTGGTCCTTTACAGACAAAGTTTGCCAATGCCTGACTTGGAGTAGTATTTAAAATATATGCTTTGGAGTCAGACAGAGCTGAGTTCAAGTTAGTAAGTACCTTGTAGTACTTTTGTGAAGATTAAATGACGTGGTCTATATGAGCACTCAAATGTTAGTAAGTGTATGTATGTGTATATACATTAAATTCTTATGCTCGCCTGATTACCATTCAATTTTTGCCACTAAAAGAGCATGAAATCATTCTACTCTGCAGATAAACATGGACTCCTGATCTACTTTAACTTCAAGCCCAATATACATGTCTTTATCTGACCTTGGAAATGTAAAAGGGCACTCATATCTATACCTCCTCTTTTTGTTTACTAGCTGAATATACAACATGTGACCCATTCTACCCCATGGGAATATAGACAGATTGACTTTGGGCTTGCAGTTGCTCAAAAACACATGGGAACCTACGTAAGGCAGGCTGTCACATTGCCCCAGGCCTTCTGTGTTCTGTCTCTTCGCCTTTGCCTTGTGATCCAATGGATACACTATTTCAAAGAGAACAGCCTTATCCTGATGGTTACCTGCTTGCAGATTGGTCTGAGATGGTGGTTTCTCAGCTGCCATGGCAGGCTGTATTTTGGTTAGAAAGGATTCCACATTTAGGCAGTGAATTGGACCAGATAACCTGTAAGTAAGTTCATCTTACTCTGAGGTTCTATAAGGCATAGTATGGAGGCAGCTTCCTATCCAAACCATCTCATAGTCAATTTTCTCACCAGGGAATGATGAAGCTATAATGAGATACTGGTCTCCATCACTATTGTCACACAAGGCCAGAATAATCCCTACCTCCACTGAACTCCTCTAGCATTTAATGACTGTAACATCTTGGCAACCAGCATAAGCTTCCCAGTGGTGTTACTTACCTTCTTGGGAACTGTCTACAGCTAAACTGAAATAACTAATAGACATCCCAAACTTAACATGTTCAAATATCAAATTCTGGATTCTTTTAAAAAATAATTGTTATTCAATTACAGTTGTCCCAATTTTTTCCTTTTTGTTCTCCTCCCAATTCTTATTCTCTATCCCTAATCTGCTTCTCCTGTAGTTTTCCTAATTTTCAGTAAATGACAACTTGATTCTTCCAACTGCTAGATAAAAAACCTTGAGGTCATTCATGGCTTCTCATTCTTTCAGATCCTTAATCCAATCCATCAAGTAAACTTGTCAGTTCTGCCTTCAAAATATATCCAGAACCCAATCTTTTCTTGTCCCTGCACTGCTATCACACTGTTGTGAGCCACCTTCATCTTTCACCTGATCAGTCTCCTGGCTTCTACTCTTGCCCCTCTATGGCCTGATCCACACAGTGATCTAAGGAATGTTTCACAAAATAAGTCATGTCATGTCACCCTTCTGCGCAGTCTTATACTGGCTTTCCATAATGGATTACAAGCCAAATATCTATACAATGACCTAAGTACTTTGGCCTCCCAGTACCTCTCTGATGCTACCTCCTGTCACCTTCTTTCTTGCTCATTTTGCTCTGGTCAGAATGACCTTCTCATAATTCTTCACTCACATCAAGCACACTGATAATTTAGGCATTTGCACTTGCTGTTCCTCCTGCCTAGAACATTCTTTGCCAAGATATTTTGCTCTCTAATTTCCTTCAGTGTCTCCTAAAATGCAATCTTATCAGAGAGGCCTTCCTGGACCACCCTATATAAAATAGCAAGGTCCCAATCTACCCTACCTTGGCCACTCCCTATTCCCCATATCCTGGTTTGTTTTCTCCATAGCACCTATCACTACTTGATATATATTTACTTGTCTTTATTGTCTGCCTTCTCCCCAACAAGAATGTAAGGGCAGGAACTCTGTTTTGGTTCACTATTATATCTTGAATGCCTACATTATTGCCTGATGTGTAATAAGTGTTCAACAAATAGTCATAGAACAAATAAATCTGTTCTGTCCTCCCTCTAATCTATAAACTCCCCACAGAGAAATTTTGTTCTCTTTTTATTTGTGGTTCTAGCACTTAGCAAGTGTCCTGACCACAGCAAGTGTTCAAATAATGTTCACTATAATTAGAATACAATCACAGCTCTGAAAATTTTCAATTTGCACCAGATCCTGGTGTTATACTAGTATTTCATGCTCCTTTTCCAAGGTGCCAAAGTTCTTTGGTCCAAAACCTATAGCATTATGGATGTCTTGGGGCAATATGAATAACTAAACTATAGGAACCACCCACGGCTGCTCTGATAGATTCTGATCAGGTAGATCAGATACTCAGAGTGCAAGGCTAGTCATTTCATGGTCAGTTGGCTTTGCTGTGTTCCACCATCCTTCCCCTGGCCTTCATTCTTAATTCCAGTGAGTTTTGCTAAAGCATTTGGCTATAAACAGAATCAATAATAGACAGGAACACAAAACTCTCTCTTTTGCTAGACAACTATGGATTTGGCCAGATGGTCACAATATTATTATATTGGAAAGACTGCACATTATCTTATGACAGGACTGTTTTTAAAAATTAAAAAGTACTTTACCTCAATGAGAAAAACATGTATGAACCTGGTAGCTAAAACAAAAGAAACTCCAAGGGTGGAGTTTTATTTTTATTTGGTTTCATCAACTTTAAAAAAAATAACAAATAAAATATTACTCATACCTCTTATTCTTGCTCTTCATATTAGGGGGGTAAAAAGCACAAAATGAACGGATAAACAAAATAAGAGAGACAGACATAAGAAATAAGCTAAGTGTGCGATTGATTTGCATAGCAGACTTTCTATCAACCAACTACACACAAACAGGAATAGGGCAAAGGTACTTCCCTGGGGCCAAGAGAACAAGACCACATTTGATTGCCAACAGGTGCTCTCTGACAATCAAAAAAAAGTTGGCAGGCCAGTATCAAACAGCAAAAGTTACAGAAACATCTTGGAAAAAGGTAGATAATTCGGAAAACCCAGCAATAGCATTCTGATATAGGTCACTAGTAGGAAAAAAATAACCCACAATCCTCTCACTGGAACATACTCCACAGTCAATTAAAACTAATTTGCTTTTCCCTGTCTCTCTCTGGTGCCATCCCCTCCCTATTCTGGTCCTCCTATTGAGTTTGTACTATATACCCCTTCAATCAATTTTGGCATCCTCAAAATTTCACTTCAGTGTGAAAAAATTGAGTCAACACTGGTCTATATTACCAGATATGTCCATAAAGTGAAGTGATAGAGTCCTTCTAAGTTATTCTAAAATTATATTGAGGCAGCAAAATCACTTCCAGGAGAGCTTCAGCATGCCACCTCACTCCAGTACTCACAGCTCTCCTAGCCCTACCACAGTTGGCCTGGCTGTGATCTGTTCTAACTCTTCTGACCAATAAAGGTGTGAGAACAGTGAGAGAGGGATATCAATTCCATGGCATTGAGGGGTAGAGATGGGGAAAGTGTGAACCACGGTTCAGGGTCTCAGAGTAAACTGCCGTGTGTCACATCCATAGCAATCCCTTCCTTTCTGAGGATGCTTCATTCTTCCAGCCTATGCCTACTGCTATCAGCTTCAGTGCGGTTAAACTGAGACAGACTGGAGCCAGAAATGCAGATGGAATTCTTCCTACACAGGATGAAGTAGTACAAGGAATGCTACGCAGAAGGATGGAGCAGTAGTTTCTCAGGGAGAGGAGACTCCTTAACAGCTTGGGACAACCAAATGTCAATCATATCTTAAATCCAGGATCAAGGGAAGAAAAATATTCCACATTTTACTTCTTTTCCTAATACTTTTCTTCTTTATTGGTTCCTGTGGCTTCCAGGAGCTAGGATTATTTTGGACTGAATGTAAGAAGACCTGGATCTGATTTGCTAAATAAATCTAGACTGGTTTAAAGTGAAAGAAGGGTTTAAGAAAGAAAGTTATCTTTTTTCCTAGAAATATATTTCAGTCACCACTCTGAGTGAGCATGAATCAGACTGACAATCCTCTGACTTGTGCAGGAAAAGTACCTTTGAAAACACAGAGCAAGATAACCTTCCCGCACATAAATAACTAAAAAGGACTCTCTGTCACAATGGGGTGGGCAAATCTGGTATTGGTATCTGTGTGTCATTAGGGTTTTTTAAAAAATAGATTCAGAAGTTCTGCCCTCAATAGTCATTCTTGAGCTGGAAATGGCAATTTCAGTGCGGCATGCCCCACCACCACCACCACCATATTAAACATTCCAAAAGCTCAAAAAAATATTGGGAAAAATCTAGAGTACCTATTTTATTTAAAAGACATTTAATTAATGCTTCATAAATTATTGCCCCAATGAATAAAATGGTCACGAAATTTAAGAAAACAAGTAAACTACAAGACAGCTCCAGATAAAACTACAAAGCTAAACATAAACTTAGCCCAGCACCACCACAGTGGCTGAAGGACGAGAGTCAAATAGTACAGTTCTTTATAAACTAGTGACCCTTGGCCATCCATTCCCTTTCTATAGCTAGAGGGCAGCATGGTCTTTGAACCCAGACCAACCTCCTAGAAAAAGCCTGCGCCAGCCCCAGCCCCACACATTAGCTAGTTAATGAGATGCAGCAGCCTGGCTTCCACCGTCTACCCATTTTGGGGGGGTAGGGGTGGGGTAGGAGGAGAGATGACTACGATGAAGATATGTTTGGGGTTCAGGAAACCTTCACGTTCGACCCTTCTTTTCCTGCCCCACCAAAGGATGCAAGGTCAAAGGATCAAACGGAGATTTGCATAGGGAGAATGGATTCAACAGAAGTCACCTGGTACATGACTGCCAAGAAACCCCCCTTTCAACTTCGTCCTCTCCTCACACCCACTAGGAGGTCATAGGACCAAGCCAAGCAGCCTGTGGGGCTGCCCTGGCTGCGAGGCTCCAGCCCCTTGCGATCAAAACCCGTACTGCGAATAATGGGAAGGAAAGGCGACTTGAGGGGGAGAAGGCAGGGCAGGGTCTTCTCTACCTAGAACAGACACCGAGGGAGAAGGCAGAGCCTAGGGGAGGCGGGAGCTAGAAAATCTACGATGGAATCCTGAGAGGCACTGAAGCAAGGGGATGGATGGAGAGCAATCCCAAACAGAAATAGCGAGACAGAGGGCAGCGGCGGGCCGGGCGGTGACTCAGTGAAAGCGGCAAGCGACGAGCGGCAAGCGGCAATGGGCGGGCCCCGGGCGGCGCCGTGCGAGGGGATCCCGAGGAGGGCGCGGTCGCGAGGCTCACCGTGTCCTTGGACGAGCCCAGCTTCTTGAGGCCGTCCAGGGGCAGTAGGTCGGCGCTGTCCTTGTGGATGAACTGCACGGCCTGCTTCATCCGGCGCTGCTGCCGCAGCGACGCCGCCTCCCGCATGTCCGTCTCCTTGCGGCCGCCCTCGGTGAGGAGCCCTGAGTAAAACATTGCTGAAGCTCCCGCGGCCCGGCGTCCGCGCCGCTCGCGCACCCCCAGCCACCCTGGTCCTCGAGCTCCTACAGCGCCGTGAGAACCGCGCGCCGCGCTCTTTATAGCCGAGCATGACGTCACGGGGAGCAGCCACTGCGCGCGGGGGGGCGGAGCCAGCACAGCGCCCCCGGCCGGCGCGAGGCTCCCAGCGTCGACGTCAGCTGAGCATCTCCGCGTCACCCCGACCCGGGGTAAGAGCCGGCCAAGAGCAGTGGAGCAGGCGGGACTGACCCGAAGCGCCAGGTGCCCACCACGGTCGCTTTACCCCATATCCCCTTCGGTTGTGGGTGTTCGCATCCCCTAGACCGGGATGGGGTGTGGTGCCCAATGCCGTAGCAGCCTCTCAAACCCTAGCCGCCGCTGTGCCCCCAGGCTCCCGCTCACCAGTCCACGAAGTGGCCGACCCTGGGATCACGGACAGCTGGGCCATGCCTCGAATCCCGCCGTCCGCGCCGCTGCTTGGCTTCGCAAATTGCCGCCTCCGCGCCTCCTTCCGAAGCCCCCGGGCCCGCAGCCCGGGCTCGGTAGTACGCGCGGCGCACTCAGAAGTTGGGATCGCTCGGGATTTCTCTAACTTCAGGTCGGTCCCCACCCACCAGGCCACGTGACTGGGGAGGGGGCAGCGCCCGCGGTCGGGTTGGAGCTGGCCTTCCGGGGACCCTCCCTCCTCCTGGCACCCTCTGCCGGCGAAGCAGGGCGGGGCGGAAGCCTGCGGGTCAGCCCGAGGCTGAGGAGCGGCGAGGGTCCCTCCGCGCGACTGCACACGAGTGCGAGCCTTACACCTGCTCTTTGGAACACCTGGCAGAAAAGCACGTTTCCTCAGCCAACAGGAGGGCTTACCATCTCGCCGGCATGTGTCCAGGGGGCAATTGGAACCCGGATTTCTTCGTGAATCATACTCTCAAGCCATTGTAATGGGGCCTTCGGGCATCCTGGGTTCTGGCCCCAACGTTGTGACCCGTGCAAACTACATTTCCATTCCCAGGAACAACCACTTCCCTCTCCCAGCCCATCTCACTGGAAGAGCTGTGAAGCAGAAAGATCTACTTTCTGTAGAAACTACAATAAAAGTAACAATAACGACATTTACTGAACCGTTTACCATGTACTAGGTATTGGAATAGTTAAAATGTAGTAACTTGTTGAATCTTGGCAACAACTTATGAAGTAGTGTTATCACCATCCCCATTTTACAAGCAAACACCTGAGACCTCTTAACTGGTCTCCTGAATTTTGGTTCCTTTCCAACTCCTTGTTCACTACTGCCAGAGTAATCTTTTCAAATTCCAAGTGTGATCATCTCACCTCCCTGCTTAAAGTACCTCAGAAGGCCTCTTATTGCTCTTAAGATAAAGACCCACGTTATTGCACTGTCTGCTCCCACCTGCTTCTCCGCCCTGTACGTCAGCCTCATGAGCCTTTTTCCAGTTCCTTAGAGGAGCCATCCTCCCTTTTGCCAAATATTCTAACTTTAAATATGCTGTTCCTCTGCAAGGAATGCCCCTCCGACTCTGTTCAGTAAACAAACAGCCCTCAGCTTCATTATTGTTCTTCCCAGACCTCACAGCTGTTACCATTTCTTTAGGAAAGTCTCTAACCTTCCAGAGAGGTTGCATTCTCTCTAATTATATACTATGCTTCCCTCCTGGAGATTTCGCTTTTTTAAAATGGTAATGGGGTGGGGAGGCTGTTACTGGTTGTTTGATTAATATTTATATCCATCTCCCTCACTAATTGTAAGTTCCAAGAAGGTGACTAAGGTTTTTTTCCCCCCTTTACCATTGAATCCAAAGCATGTAGGAGGCTCCTAGTAATACTAAGTATGGCAAGAGTTAAGGTCTTGCCCAAGGAAAGCAAGTGGTAGAGTTGGGTCTCTAAATCTAAGACTTACTGTCTGCTGTCCTAGAACCTGTGCTGGACCTTCTAGACCTTGAAGGGCTTGGTTTGACTTCATGAGCCTGCTTTCCCCACTCTGTTTCTGCTTTCAGCACTTGCCCTAGATTCAGAGCTCACAGATTGCTTGTGGGAAAATAAATCCAGAAGGCTGCTCACCTGGCTTCAAGGATTAATCCCTGCCCCCCACCCCCACCCCCCCCCCAAAAAAAAAACTGCACAGAGAGCAGTATCTCCTGGAGGGGAAGTTGAGGAGGGGGTTGGGATTGCAGCTTACCTTGCCAGTCCCCTGGCACACTTACAGCAGTGAACAACAGTGACTGCCCTGGTCCCTTCTATCCTGTCGCCTGGATTCCTGCCTGGTCACTCCTCCAGGTGAGAATCACCCAGGGAACAGTGAAAGACAGCCTTGCCTTGTCTGTCTAGGACAGGTGCCTCTGAGCTCAGCAAAGCATCAGGACAGGCCCAATAGTAAGGGCCCCTGGGGCTTGGGCTGGGACAGCTACTCTCCTCTGGGAGGAAGCCAGGCAGGCAGATTCCAGCTCCCTACTCCTCGGGCAGCTCAGCTCAGTCTTGCAGCCTTTTTTGCTGATGATGGCCCAATGGAAGAAAGGGGCTGCTTTCATTGCTAGAGCCCCCCTGGGAACACCAGGAAGCTGAACTTCTCTGGTTGAACTGGAATTTGTCCATATCAAGTGTTGCTGAAAAATAAATAGGGCCTTGGCTGGAGCTGGAAATCTTTTTGTGAGCACAGAGCTCTTGGCCGTCTTGGGATTTGTGTCCTGCAATTGGATCTGTGGCCACAACACTGATTGGTCCCCTCATCTGTCAGAGATCTTCCTTAGCCAGACTGCCCTTAAGCATGGGTCAGTGTGGTGAGGCCAATCCCACCCCCTGCATAGATGCACTATGAGTTTCTGCAGACCGCACACTGGTTGCTCTATATGAGGAGCATCACCTCAGGGCAGTTTATCCAGTTTGCCCAAATGACTTTGAGCAAGTCCCTTCCTACCTCTCAACCTCAGTTTCCATATCTGTAAAATGGGAGATTGCATATAAAATTGGGCTTTGTAAACTCTGGAGGGCTGTACCAACAGAAAAGATCATTATTAGTTCTCCATATAGCCAAGTTCCCCTACTCCCATTGACCTGTCTTAGAAGAAGTATAATATTGTTGTTAAAACCACGGGTTTTGGAGTCCAATACACTAGGTTTCGATCCCTGTTCTGCCACTTACTATCTATGTGATTAGTAAGTTACTTCAACACTGCGAGTTTCAATTCCTCATTTGAAAAATGATTCCAGTAACATATCTACTTCTCAGGACTTCTGTGAGGGTTAAATGAAATAATACATATAGCACAGCATGGCCCATAGGAAGGGCTCTACATAAGGTAGCTACCATCATTACTTGGGACAGCTCCAGGAAAACCTGTAGGTTGCGGAGCCTCAGAATAGGCCCTGGTCTCTGTCTCCTCCAAGCCTCCCTACAGAGCTGCAGGCAATGTAAGTTAAACCTGAGTGTCTTTTACACACATTTCTCCCAAGCCTGTGCCTGGAGCCAAGGCCTCCTGAGGCAGGGGCTGGCCAACTCTGTCCATGCCTGATGTCTCTAGATTCTGAGTTTACCTTGTCAAGTGGCTTTGTTTTAAAGTTCTCTGTATCCTTCCTTGGCTGTGGGAGAGGTTCTATCCTTGAAAATTGTATTAGACAAGCTGATGCTGTTTCAGTTAGGATTTTATATGTGTTGTTTTTATTATAAGTGAAAGAAACCCAAATGAAAATTTCTTAAGCCCAAATGCAAAGTTTTGGGTTCCTTATTTAAATAGGGGTTTCAGGCACGGCTGAATTGAAAGACACAAGCAACATTATCATTGGTTCTGCTCTGAGCTGATGCCATGACAGGCAGGCTCTTCCCGTCTCGTGGCTGTCAGCAGCTCCAAGCTTACAATTTATTCTCCCAGCAACCCTCCTTTGGGTCTTCATCTAGCAGGGAGGCCTTTGAGAATGCGATACAGAATGAGTGCTAGAGCTGGGAAGCCAGAAAAATAAATAAGAGCAGAGGAGAAGGCAAAAAAGTGGAGCCGGCCAAGGAGTTTTGATCCCCTCCCCTTCCCACTCATGCCTATTTTGCTCTGACTTTGCCCTTGGACACACCTGGAAGTAAGGGCCATTTCCCGGATCCTACTTTTTCACCACACCCATCCTTGTAGCTGCAGAGTCCCCTCAGGTGCCCTCACCACCTCCCCAGCTCCCTCTGGTAGGAAGATTCTTCAGACAGCTTTCTGCTGCAGGTGCCATATGTGTGTGAGGATTTCTGGCTATGCGGATGCCCACAACTTGGCACCAGCCCTGAAAACTGTGTCAGCTTTGGCAGGTTAAAGTAAGGACAAGAGATATTTCTGTCTTCTTCCCTCAGAGTGATTCCCAACATCACCAGCCTCATAAAACAGCTCCTCTGGTGTTTTCCAAAGTTGGCTGGGTCTTTGAACCCATTGCTGTCAGCAGTGATTTTGTCTCACTTCCTAGGATGAAGACAGGCTGTGACCTCAAATCAGACAGCAAAGAGGAGATAAAGGAGGGGGGAAAATATCAGTAACTGAAGCAACAGTGTCTGGTGGAAAGAGGGGAGTCTAGGCCTGGCTCTGAATCCGGCTCTGCCCCTTGTTTGTTGGAGTACTTTGGCTAAGTGACTATAGCTCTCTGAGCCTCACTTTACCCATTTGGCAGGACTCTGTGGTTTAAAATAAGATAACACATAAAGCACAAGGCCTGGCACAAAGTGAGCCCTCCATAAATAGGAGGTCATCTTTCTTTTCTTCCCTAATCCAAGATAGGCAGAGAATCTGGAAAAGACAGGCCCTCCAGAGGCCAGTGTAAGGCTCTTCGGTCTGGAAACAGATCTCCGAAGATGGAAAGCTTCTCAGAATGCTTTGCCACCCTGAGTGCTGCCTCCCTGGAGTCAGAAGTTAGACTTAGTCATGCTGGAAACATCAAAATCGAGATGACCGTTTCCGGAGAATGTCTGATTCAGAGCTCAGCGAGGTGTATTGCCATCTTCACACATCTGGGGCCAAGGGTTGGAAATAAAGGAACAAGGAAGGGTTGACAAGTCTGAGTGTGTGCTGTTCCTGACCACAGAAAAAGAGTTAAGGAGACTGGAAAAGTGCATTTCACCTTCCCAACTCAGGAGGATAGGTCTTGTGAGAACCCAGGTCAGGCATTGTGTCTTGCTTTTCATGTCCTGCTTTAAGTTTTAATTCTTCAGTTCCTAGAACACATCTCACCAGCAAGCCTGTAACTGAAGGACTTTCAGTTTCAGTGAAATGGGAAAAAAACAGCAAAGTGTGAACCTATTTTTTTTTTAATGTATCATCGATTTAACTTCTCAGGTGTCAGGAAGTGGAAAATAATGGTGATGATAACAGTTAACATTTATTGCCCTGGCCAGGTGGCTCAGTCAGTTGGAACATCATTCCATAAACCAAAAGACCCTGGGTTTAATTCCGAGTCGGGGCACATGCCTGGCTTGAAGGTTTGGTCCTCGGTCAGGGCATGTATGAGAGGCAACCCACTGATGTTTTTCTTCCCCTCTCTCCCTCCATTCCCTTCTCTCTAAAATCAATTAAGCACATCCCTGGGTAAGGATTAAAAAAAAAAGATAGTTAACATTTATTGAGCCCTTTCTACATTCCAAGCAATATTCCAAGAGTTTTTCATGTGTGTGATCTCATTTAATCTCACAATAACCCTATCCAGTAGGTACTATCATTACCTATATTAGCCATATGAAGAAACTGAGGCACAGAGAAGTTAAGTCACTTGTGCAAGATCACATGGCTATTAAGTGGCAGACCTGGGATATTAAATCTAGCTACTGCAGAGAACATAATGAAAGACTTGGAGAAAATGAGCATTAGCTATAAATCTTAGCTAAATCTTTCACTAAGATCAACAGAGAGAATACATTCTTAGAAAAGTATATTAGGAATACTGGGAGGGGTATATTGGATGAGTGATGCCGCTTGAGTCACCTCGGTTTCTCACTGGAAGCACTGAGTGAAGGTTTATCAAGCCTCTTATACTTGTACCCACAACACCCAAAACTCCAGATTTGGTACCTGATGTGGCTGCTAAAAGCTGCCTTCCTCAAGCCAAGCCATCTGGATCTGCTATCAGGGTTCCGGTCACATATTCTCACTTTGACAACATTACCGAATTGCTGTATTGTACACAGTTTGATACAATGGACAGGCATCATATACATACAATTTCATTGACAGCATGTGATGATGAGCAGTTCATGGTCACACACAGAAAGGTACCCACAAGGCTGCAGAGGGCTGAGCATGCTGGCCTGACCAGGGTTCACCACAATCTCACACTTTTTTTTTTAATTGAATTTATTGGGTGACATTGGTTTCTAAAGCCCTAAAACCTCTTTTTGTCCTCATTCCCCCCACCCTTTGCCTACCTCCGCCTTCCTCCCACCCCCACCCCCCCTACCTCGCTTGCCCTCTGGCTATCACCACTCTTATCTGTATCTCTGTGATATATATATATCCATTCTCCTTTCATCCAGTCTTCCAACAACTCCCTCCCACCGACAGCTGTGTCTATTCCATGTATACATGCCTCTGTTTCTATTTTGCTTATTAGATTCCACACATAAATTAAATCCTGTGATATGTTCATTGCAGCATTATTTATAATAGCCAAGACCTGGAAACACCCCAAGCTCACTCTCTTCATCACCACACTCTTCTGCTGGCTATGGCTGTATCAGTCACACATTGCTGGGCTCTGTCCTCCCGGGGGCATCAGTTCCATTTCCTGCTCAGCAACTTTTAATAATTAAAAGTTAATTTATTTTCAACCACAAAGTGTGTATAAGGCAAAGCCAGCACTAAACTTAGGTTTGAAGTAGGTCTGTATTTCTGCTTTTTGCATTGTGTGGGGAAAAGACAGAAAACTCCAAACTTTGCCTCAACATCATCCTTCAGTCCTAGGGTAAAATATAGGATCAGAGGACAGTCCAAGTGAGCGGGATATGGTAGCTCTTAAAACTGCATGTGTGAAACATTACACAAGATTACAATTTGGGGTAATTTTTCCTCTCTCATTCTTTCAACTTCTTTTCCTTCTGCCTCAGCAATATAAACATAAATTTTATATAAATACACATATATGGCATACAAACATATATAACTTCACCCTAGCATGTGCTAAACCATAACAATGAATGAATGAACGAATGAACAAACGAACGAACAAAGGAATGAATGAATGAATGAATGTGGGGGAGGTGTGTTGCAGGAAGACAGATCTCTGGGTAGGGGCATTCTCATGCCCCACCACCCAGGTGGCATCCCGTGACTCAGGAGATGATGAGCAACTCTCGTCTCCGCCTTCGGCTTTAGGCTGTCGAGGCCACTGAGTCATGGAATCCTGGGTAAAACAGGTTCTGTTGTGTACTCCATCTGCTTCCTTGTTAATGAAGTCTTGATATGGAGCTGGCCTTGAGGATTAGTGGATCTGCCTTGCTTCCTTGATAGGTGCTAGATAAAACAGGAGTTACCCTGGCCGTATTTTACATATTAATGCTACTGTAAGAATTCTTTCACTTGTAAAATTCTCCTGTTGTTGGCTGGAATGTCACACCCTGTTCTATTTTTAGTAACTTTTGAAACCCTAATAAAAAGAGGATGAGGCTTCTCGCTCCCCGCTGATGGTCTGAGCGAGCCACAGCCCTCCGTTCGTTACTGGCCAATAATCCTGCCTGCCGGATTTATTTCAGCGTCCGAAACCACAACCAACGCAACAGAGGTGTGTGTGTCTGGACATGATTCAGAGTATTGTTGATGGTTTGAAAGGACCTAACTCAATGACTTCCCACCTGTTCATTAGTCATTAGTCCAGGCAGAGAGGAAAAAAAGATCTAAACAGATATATTCCGATGATCTATATGAAACAACATTCAATCAATTAGTTGGCAAACGACACACTTGGTCCCCAACACCCAACTGGTAACATTTTGTTTTGAACTTTGGCATTTAAACTTCAAGTTCTAACCCCTGGCATTACTGAAACACAGATTAATAACACTTACAACCACTAGGTGGCGCCTGTCCTAGGACTTGCATAACGGTTGTTCACAACTTGGAGCTTTGGTCAGTCTGGCCCTCCAAAGAAATGTCAAGTTCCTGCTGGGTGGGTAGCAGAGCTTTACAGGGCCAGTCCTTCCAGGCTTGGTTTGAGGAAAAAATCGCTGGGAGGAGCCAGGATTCATGACTTTAATGATGAACTCACTACACATTAAATAGCAGCTCCTTCCCACTACCTCCTCATCCTCGTATCCTTTCAACCTTATTTATTTTCTTTATAACATTTATCACACTTGGACTTTACAATATATGTTTGTTTATTTTCTGTCTCCCTCTACTAGATCTAAACTCCACAAAAGCAGAGACTTTATTTTGCTCATCACATTATCACCAGCTCTTATAATACTGAGTGCTTAGTAAGCCCCCTTAACACTGGCTGGTTTGGCTCAGTGGATTGAGCGTCGGCCTGCGAGCTAAGTGTCGCTGGTTCGATCTTCCAGTCAGGGCACATCAGAGAAGGAAAACTCTGACTCCAAAAAACCTCCACTGCCTTGCGGCATACCTCTTCAGGGGAAAGGCTAAGGGAGTAAACCCCGACAGAAAATCCGGAGCCGGAGTCCCTAAGGCGGTTTGATGTTGTAGTCAACACCGGCAACTCCTGCGGCGCACCTGAAGCCAAGCTGTATTGACTCCGTCTTTCCCTTGGGCCCTTCAGCTGCGAAGAGAGGGGGGGTCTGCTGCATGGGCAACAGCAGACCCTCCATATCACCCTGCCCAAATGCAGCAGACCCTCCATATCACCCTGCCCAGGCTCTGTAGCTTCAGCTTCACTGGAGAGGACACTCCAGCGACATCGCAAGATGTCGATTCAACACGGGAGGAGACAGATACCGTGTCACTCCTGAGTCGGACTGCACAGCCATTCTCGGCGGTGCAGATAGACTCTTAAGAAGCTACACCATCGTCTCTCGAGACGGACGGCTGCCGACGAGTAAGCCCTCAATAAATATGGTACGTAAGTGAATGAATGAGCAAACACATAACAAATAATTTAGTTACTAAGTTATGTGGCTGCATTCCTCAATAACATACCCTGAAAACCAAGCAATGCTGAGTTATTTCATTGTTTACGGTAGGTGGATTTAGTGTGTATCCCTTTTATTCAGCTAGATCAATTTGCCTGTAAATTAGGGTGGTTTCACTTTCTAAAGTGTTCACAGTTTCTACTGTGTTCTCTGGAAAGTTATCACTGCTGAGTAGTTATGTCTATTTGGCTGTCGATCACAGAAGCATCCTTGCTGGGCCCTTAGGCCCCTGAGGGTGTTCTCCTGGACTGTCTGAAGAGAGAAGGAAGCAGGTTACCATGAGCCCTTGGAGTAGATGTCACAAAAAGGAAAGCTCACCAAGGCTTCTCATTTCCTGTGAATGGGTCTCTACTGGCCACATGCAGGGCCTGGATTCGGAGGATAGCTTGCCTAGCAAGAAGACCATAGTTAACAAGGCTCCCTTGACTCGGTGAGTAACGGCTTCACTCCAGCCTCACCTAACCCACTGTGCCTCCCAAATGCAGGCTAAGAGTGATGTAGACTGGGTAAGGCTCTCAGACCCATCCTGCTATGAGACAGGAAGTAGAGATGCTGGCAGCCCTAATAAGAGGCATCTATTCTGGGTTGAGGAGGACAGTGAGGCTGGGCCTGGTGTGGGCCCTTAGTTCCCCAGGGGCCTGCAGCCGGAAACAGCCCTGGTGCATCTTCCCGCAGAGAACTGCCCTAGGGCAAGCGAGTCTGCTTTATGTGGTACAGCAGCCACCTTTTCAAATGACAATTTAAAAATCACCTGCAAACCTAAATCCAGTGAGTGCCTACAGACAACACATTTAACAGCCAGAGAATGATTCAGAGGAAGCAATTTTCCAGTGAAGAGAATCATCTGTTAATGTGAAGAGGCAAACACTCTTTAATTAGCATAGGAAACTCAAGGGCAATGTTGTTACATCCATAAATGCAGCACTTGAGTAAATGGTTCAAGAACAGTATCCACAGCTGGAAGGAAGGACTTGCATTCCCACTCAGAGTTCTCCCACAGAATCAGCTCTCTTGGAGGGAAGGTGAAACTCAGCTGTGACTGCTTCCTGTTTATTTAATAAGCAGCTCTTCCAAGTCCTGGACCCTGTGCCACACAAGGAGTCCCAGAATTCAAAGCTCCCTGGTCTTCTTTTACCTATATGCCTTCTCCAGGTATCAACCTGTTTCATATCTTTATTCTGTGACATTAAAATTCATATTCTGGGCCTGACTTCTCTGGGGCTTCAGAGAACAAATGGCCTATTTGAACTCCTATTTGGATATAGAATAGGCATCTCATATTTGGAATGGCCAAAATTGAATTATCAATCTTCTCTTTTTTCCCCAATGTCTTATTATTGCATAAGTGGTCACCTCCAAACCTAGTGACTTAAAATAATGATAATTATAGATTTTGCTCACAAGTCTGTAATTTTGGCACAGTGGGGATCGATCCATGAAGCATCAACTGCGACAGCTCAACATGGGGCTGGAGAATCCATTCCCAAGATGGCTCGTCACATAACTGGCAAGTTCTGCCAGCCGTCACCTGGGAGCTCAGCTGGGATATGGGCATCAGGCCATGGCTCCTCTCCCCATAGGCTCTCTATAAGCTGCTATGGCTTCCTCAGGGTATGGTAACTGAGTTCCCAGTGTGAGTCTCCCAAGAAGAGGAAGAGGAAATTGCCAGTGTCTTAAGTCCTGGGCTTGAAACTAGTAAACTGTTACTCCTGCCATGTAATATTGGTCAAGCAGTAGTCACAGAGCCCAGATTCAAGAAGAGGGGGGAAAGACCCCCCCCCCCAACTTTCCATGGAAGGAGAATCAAAGAATTTGCAGACATGTTTTAGAACTTTCAGATGTCCCAAACCTGCTCCTCCCTGCAGTCTTCTCCACCTATCACTTGCTCAGGCAACCAGGAGTTATCTTTGGTTGTTTTCTTCCCTCTCCTTCCATCCAGTCCTCATCAGCCAGTTCAGTGTACTCTCCCCTGAAACATGTCTAGAATCTTTCCATTCCCTCATCTTCACAGTACACCTTAACCCAACCAACCTCATCTCTTACCTGGATGACTGCTTAGTTGGTTAGCAGTAGCTTGTTAACTGCTCTCTGTCTCCATGCCTACTTTCTAAAATCTATTCTTCATACAGAGATATCTTTTAAGAACGTAAATCACATTGTCCCAAACCTCCACTTCAAACCCTCTGAAAGCTTCACAACATATTACAATTAAACCTGAATGCCTCATTCTGGATTCTATAGCCTGACGAGCTCTGGCCCCTGTGCACTGCCTGGCCTCATCTCTTACCTACCAACGTCTCACTAGACTGTTATCCACACAACGCTTGTTCCTGCCTGACAGCCTTTGCACTTGGCTTTCCTCTATCTGGAATCCTCTTCTCCCTGATTTTCCCAAGCCTGGTTGCTTCTTGCCATTTAGTTTTCAATTGAAATGCCACTCCCCCAGAGAGGCCATCCATAATCCACACTCCTAAAGTAGCCATTCAGTCATCTGTTAACTTATTTCAATTTTCAACATAGCACTTACTACTAGCTGATACTTTTCACTAGTGATTTGTTTATTGTCTATCTCTTCCCTCTAAAATGTAAGCTTCATGAGGGCAAAACACCTTGTCTGTCTTGTTACTGTGCATCCCTAGGGCCTAGAAGAGGGCCTGACACAGAGCAGATGTTCAACATTTGATTTAGCAGGTGGCAACAGCAGCCCCAGCCAGCCAGTCTTCCGACAGGACCATAGCGTCAGTTAGGTGGCTGACTGATGTAAAGAGGAAGCTCCAGGAGGGCCTCTGCCGCTCCTGCTTACACTGGCTCAGCTCTGGTGCATGGGCCTGCTCCAGGAGGCTGCGTCAGAGAGACCAGGTATATGCAGTCTTCTTTCAACCCCCAGGATATTCCCATTCCCAGCCTTCTTGTGAAACCAGCAATACAGATTTGCACAGTCATGAGCACAAAGTTACTAATGTGCTTGGACAAGAATGGCCGAGTTAAGCTCACTCTACCTCCACAGAGGTCAGGTCACTGGATCAGGTTATATTCCATTTGAATTTTCATCTTACAGTTAGATTCAGAAATGTCAGCAAAGTTCTGGTATTACAAATTCCAAATGCTTTCTTTCTTCTTTTCTTTTTTTAAAAAAGATTTTATTTCTTTATTTTTACAGAGAGGGGAAGGGAAGGAGAAAGAGAGGAAGAGAAACATCGATATGTGAGAGAAACATTGATCGGTTGTCTATCACACACATTCCAACCGGGGACCGGCCCACAACCCAGGCATGTGCCTTGACTGGGAATCAAACCAGTGACCTTTCACTTTGTGGAATGATGCTCAACCAACTGAGCCACACTGGTCAGGGCCCAAGTGCTTTCTTTAATGACTTTTTAAAAAAATAAATACGTTTAGATTTTTGAAGAGAAATTTGGAAATGGGTATTTAGGTTGCAACCAAATAAAGAAGAAAAGTTTGATTAGAATTTTTCAAAAATCAATGGCATTAATATGTTAAAAACAAAAACAAAAAACCCACTGAGGTGAAAAGTGAGACGTGAGTTCAACAATAATGAAATAGTCTTTGTTTTCTCCAAAAACATTTGTTGACCATTATTTAGTACTTAGGTATAGAGAATTGTAGGTACAGTTAGTTTTTTACGAAATAACAACACAACTGTGGCTGGGTGTAGTCAGCCCATTCATTAGGGAAATGGCAATGTGTTTGACAGAAATCTTTCTTATTTACTGCAATGAGATTTTTGCCTATGAATTTAAATTTTTAAATATTTAAGAATATTGAAAATTCAGATCCCTGTGGGAGAGATGATTGTGGGGCCCTTCTGTGCTGACAGAAAGTGAGGTGGTCCTGAGATACTTAGAGGCTGGGGCTGTGTAGCTGCCTCTGGCAGTGGTGTGACCAGTAGGCGGGTGAGACCTCCCTAGTGCTGCTGTTCTTGTCCGAGGAGCTGAGTCATTCTCTGACCTTGGAGAGGGAGGAAGGAAGGCACACAGAGCAGGCTGGTCTGCACCATGTCCCACCTGGACATCGAACACCCATAGTGGGAAGCCCACTGTGGAAATAGGAGCCTTGGCAGTACTGACTCAGAGTGTGTGAAATTTCCTCTATGTGAAGGTGGATGATTGTCATCCACCCAACAGATCACGTCGCCCTGAATTCTCCAGGCCCTAACACTTGCCCAGCAGTGCCCAGCTGGTGCTAAAACCCACTCTGTGCATTTGCTACAGGGTGGAGGCTGGCCACAGGGATGGTGTCAATAGGCCTGTTATGTCTGAGGAAGTGGTTGGTTTTTATCTTATTCTAATTCTTCTGCTTTAAGTATTTTCTTAATGATCAATGCTTAGAACTCAGGCTCCTGGGATCAAACTTGGGTCACACAGGCTGAAGGAGGAGGCTGTGGAGAAACAGAGTCCTCCCAAGTAGCAGGTGTGTGGACGGTGCAGAAAGGGCTCCCCCTCCCTCCCTCCCTCCTTTCCTCCTCTGCCTGGTCAGAGCCTGCACCTGGGCACAGTGGGCTTCCTAAGGGAGGGCTGGGCTGGAAGAAGCTGAAGTTTCAGGCAAGACAGCCCCCTTCTGTGGCCTCTTTCCCATCAAAGCCCACTTGAGGAATGAGAACCAGGAAGGGCAGGTGAGTCTCACCTGAGCTGACTGAGGTCCAGCTCAGCCGGCCATTGCTGCATCCAAGACATCTGCCCACAGCAATGAGAAGCAGGTGAGACTCAAAGCATGCTCAGTTCACATCCCAGTGCTGGGAAAGAAAAACCAAGTTCAAGTTACCAAAATATCTGTATTTTCTATAAAAATTGAACTCTACCAAGTCACTGCGCTATCCAGCAAGGCTGGCTACAGAAGCAGACGGCTGCATCCCACCAGCCCATGGGCAGAACACAGTTCCGAGTGGCATGTGGGCAGGCTCATTTGTAAGGCCTCAAAAACCTGGACACTTTGGAACGTAGCAATCGGATGAAGGATCTTGGAAACATCTCCCGGGACTCCTGGGCTGTGTACTTGAAATAATTCTGGGGGTGGGCCAGGACATCAAACAGCGCCTTGATCAGCTTCTTATCCTAAAAAGAACAGACATTTTATTACTGGGTCAAAATATTTAAACATTTTGCCATTTTGGCAATGAAACTACAGTGACCCAGTGTTAAGCTGATTAGCTGAAAATCACTTTGTAAAAATGATTTCCTCTGACTTTTATCTTTCTTTCAGTTTTTATTTTTTGTAATTATTTACAAAAAGCATATATTACTTTTATAAAGGAAATTTTAATATCTAAAAAAGTGTTTTCTTTTTCTAAACTAGATGAAATACAACATTGGAATTTTGGGGAATATTTATTGGGTTAGTGATATGGCAAGTGTTTATTGATAATTACTTATAAGTGTCTAAGATTTTGGGAATTTCACCCTTGAAGAATAAAAGAACCAAGGATCTTCAACTATTTGGAGAATAAACATGAAAACACAATTTGCTGCTGGCTTGAATTTATGATAAACAAGCTGCCCACTGCTCCACCACCACACATTTCCAAATTTAAAAATACAACTTCACTAGACAACACTAAAGACAGCCTCCTGAATATTTTTTTAATCCTCACCTGAAGACACACTTATTGATTTAACAAGAGGGGAAGGAAAGGGGAGAGAGGGGGAGAAAGAGAAAGAGAGAGAAACATAAAACAGTCACCTACCATATGCACCTGGACTGGGGATCAAACTGCTAGGTATGTGCCCTGACTGGGAATAGAACCCGTGACCTTTCAGATACAGAACAACGCTCCAACCAATTGGTCAGAGCCTCCGAAAGGTGGCAACATGGAGCAAGAGGAAAACCTTCCTCCTATGGTGCTAGGGGAGCTCTGTGGGTCCACTGTAAGTGCATACTTACCTTAAGTATTTCCTGATGGTTCTCAGATGCATAGAGCCTGCCATCTCGAACTATGTCTTCAATGAGTTCCTGGTAATCCTCTGTTGGAATGAAGGACATGTATTACATTGTATGGTTTAGTTATTTCCCAACTCATTCTTTCTTTCCTTTTTATAAGGTTCTGAGAAATGCCCCTTCTGTAGCTGCTACCAGAACAATGACCACTCTGACACTGAGAAGGCCAGAGGTGAGAATGCCACAGACTCCCTACCACGTCCTCTCACCTACCAGCATCTGCACCCATCCCTCCTGTTCCGTCTCCCTCGGGGAACCCCCTGTGCATCCACTTTGCTCTCTGGCTCCATCTTCTCTCACCAAATCAAGGACATTGTTCTAGTAATTCTGCCCTTTCTTCTCTGAATGGTAGAAGTTTCTCTTTCTACTAGTCTTTTCCGTCAACATGCAAATATGCCGTTATGTCTCCAATTTTTTTAAAAAAGTCTTTTTCTTGATCTCATTTCTCCTTCCAGCATCCATCTTACAACTCTGCTTCCCTTTATAGCAGAACTCCTCAAAGGAATTGCCAGCGCTCACTGCCTCTGACCCCTCTCCTTTCTTTCTCTCCCAAACCCAGTCCAGTCTGCTTTGCCCTCAACCACTTCACCCAAAACACTTGTTGGAATCACCAATGACCTTTATGTTGCTAAATCCCAAAGGTCTATTCTCAGTTCTTAGCTTCTCTGATGCATCAGTAGCATGAGACTTGGCCAATCACCCCTTCTTCTGAACCACTTCTTCACTCAGTTTCCAAGACACCATGCCCTTTGGTTTTCCTCCTCCCCTTGCTGGTTTCTCTGTCGGAGGCTCTGTTGCTTTTCCTCCTTCTCTTCCTGACCTCTTACTGCAGGGTGGTCCCAGGGCTCAGGGCTTGGTTGTCATCTCTTCGATGTCTATACTCACTCCCTGGTGAGCTAACCCAGGCTCATGGATCTTTTCTATCCCCCCCCCACACACACCCTCCCCACCCCATCCTTTTATTATGCAAAACAATCAAGCTTCCTACCTATCTAGCAAGACTCTTCTCTCTCTCTCTCTCTCTCTCTCTCTCTCTCTCTCTCTCTCTCTCTCTCTCTCTCTCTCTCTCTCGGGGTTGGGGATGGGGAGAATTTGGCTGGTTGGAGAGGGAAGGAAGCTATGTTCATTGGCAAGAAAGCTATGCTCATTTTCTCATTAATAATTCTGTGCCCTGACATCTACATTAAATGCAGAGCACACAATTCAAGCCTTCTCCAAATGTCAACTCCCCCTTCAAAGTCCCTATAGTCTCTTTCCTACAGTCACAATTTAAATCAAGCATATGAAAAACACAATCTTTTTCAAATTCCAGGCCAAAAAAAGTGGCCTCTTTATATGCATATCATGTGCAGCAAAACCAAACAAATCATAATAACATCACTGAAACTGTGTGGGAGGATTTCTTAAAGAAGTTTCTCCTAGCCAAGTGATGGTACATGGAAATCAATAGTAGAATTACTAACAACTATTTCAACACATGTGTAGTGTCACTGGTATTCTATTCCTGTAGTATCTTTCTTCTTGTTCTTTTATTTTAGTCAATATAAAATATAATTAAGGGCTGGGGATGAAAAATGGGCCACATATTAAACCTGACAAGTTCAGGGGAGGCCTGCATGCAGCCTTACAAACTCAGAGACCTAAAGTAACCACATGGGATGGTCTGACCATAAAAATTCCTAACTAAAAGCATGGCATGGTGGGTAGTCACATCCTAGGCCTATAGCTACAAAGGTCAGTCTTTATCTTAAGCAAGTCTGTCTATTGTCTCTTTGAAGCTAAGATGATATACCTTGGAATGTCAGAGTGAGTATTCTCCTTTGCCCAGAACCCCTCAGACTACCACCCCTCATTGTTACCTTGTTCCCCAAATATCATCTTTATGTGCCTTAAGTATTATTTGTTAACTGTCCTACACCCATCAATGTAAAAGAAGCAGGCGTCTCTCCATTTTACTTAACTTTATCCAATCTCAGAGATTTCCTTGCTTTGCTTTCTCCGGTCCCCTAATCCACCACCAATGGATTTCCTGTAGCCCTCCTCACATCTCAACCTTTGACTGTAATGTATAAAGTAAGCTGCAAAAGTGCCATTCTCTGGAGCATTTTCTCAATCCTTTGAGATTTTGCTTCCTGGCAATTGTCGTCAGTTTGGCTCAAATCAACTCATCAAAATTCTCTACCAGTTTGGATGTTTCTTACATCGACAGGGCACATATTATTTATCTTGAATTCCTCTGCTGCAGAGTCTCTACCAGAGAGGACTAGCTCCTTTTGATGATGGGCATTCCCCACAAGGAACACCAGTGCTGGGCTGTGTCCTGGTGTCAGAGAGGACCGGAGAGCTGTTCGCCGATATGCCAAATGCTCCCAGACACTGTCTTTTAAAAAACTATTTCCTCTGATTTTAAGAACTACTGCTGTCTCTTCACTTGTTCTAACTGTCCTGAGAAAAGCAGGCTAGTGTTATAGGTAAAAACTCAGGCCCTGGAATCCCAAAGACCTCAGCAATTTTGTCCTGCTGTGAGCTTGGTGCGGTTACTTAAATCTCTCATCCTGAGAGACCAAAACCAGGACAGAATCACATCCACTTCATGGGCGATTGTGAGGAATGTGCTGTGTCAAAGGCACTTAGCACGTGCTTGGTGCTCAGTGGCGCTCAGGCCATATTAGTCATGGCCGCAGAGCTCTCCATTCTCCAGAGGTCAGTGGGGCGGTCTATAGTTAGGAACCTCACCTGCCCATTCTAACTGTGATTTCTGTTCTGCTAGGCTTGGAAACCAGATAGAAAACTTGTATAAAATATATGGTTAAACAATAAAGATTAAGTAGGCTCTGAGTAAAGACCTAAAAGGCTTCTATATGGCCAAAGCAGCAGTTTTCAACTATTTTCTGCTATGACATGTTGAAGACAAACTCTTGTGAGTCTAACTGGGGTTATGTATGATTTCATCTGGTTCTTTATTTGAACAACAAAAAAGAAACAGAACTCTGATACTAAGAGCTCTTGTCATGGGTGTTTGACATGGTTTCAGGTACAAAGAGGATGATCCTACCTTTTGGAACATGTTAGACAGAAACTATGTGAAGTGTTTTTAAGAAACCCATTCAGTATCATCTTTCCAAAAGACTTACTTTTAGTACCTGTCTGTCTCAACACCTTCAATGGACCCCTATAACATTAGATCTACCCTTCCGGATCTCAAAGTTCCAGCCAACTCAAAGCTCCCCATAGCCTAACCTCATTCCCTTTTATTCTCATCTCTCAGGGCTGCACCCTGCCAACTGGACATATCATCAGACCCCACACATGCCAGTTCTCCATCCTTTGGACTGTATCATTCCTTCTTCCTGGATGTTCTTCCTTCCATTTATTTAAAAAAAATTTTTTTTTACATATTCTTTCAAGACCCAAATCTCTTGAAACTTTCCCAAAACCCATGCAAACTTAACTGTTACTCCTTTTTCTATGTTCACACAGAGCTTTGTACATGCCTCATTATAGCATCTATGACAATATAAACTTTTTGTGTTTCTGTCACTAACCATGTTGTCTCTAGCACTTAGTTCAATGCGTGGCACAGTAGATGCTCATTAAATATTTGTTAAATGAATAAGTTCACAAATGAACAGATGACTCTTCCCTCACTAGCTTATGAGGTTCTCCAGGACAAGGTCTAGTTCATTCTGTATTCCTAGTTAATGTTTGTCAACCAAGTCTCAGAGCTGACTAGGGCCCCAGGGCTAACATTGGCACCCCTTTATTTAACAAGAAGAAAATCAAACCAAAAAAATCATTGGATTTGCCCAAAATCACACAGTCAGTTATGGCAGAGACAAGGCCAGAAGTTGTAACTTCCCCTCTCCCTGCTCAGAATTCTATTTAATAAAAGCCACAATCATAATGGGTTAATATTTATTGAGCATTTACTATGTACTGGGCACTACACCAAATCTATTATAGATCGTACCATTGAGCTGTTACATTAAATTTAATGATTACCATTATTTACACAATTAAGAAAATGAGGCTTAGAGATGGTAACATACACAAAGTCACAGAAGAGCTTATACCGAGACTGGCTGACCAACACCCATGTTCTCACCTACTAAGTAAGCTACACTCACTTTTATTTTATTTTATTTATTTATTTGTAGTTCTGAAAGCACGAAATCTTTATTTTTGTTAAGTTATAAAAATCAGATCAAATACTAGAAGATAGTTAACATGATAAAATGTTACATATTTTACTTTGCTTGTTTAGCAACTTTAGCAAAATGTTATCACATAAACCTTACACCTGCTTGCCTCTAAGTTAGGTTAAAAAAAAGCATTATAATCCCTGTTGAATGTGGGCAAAGGCAGAGATCCAGAATGGCTTACCCAGAGCTATATAATGAATTAGAAAATCTGTACTAGAACCTGTATCTTGTTACTCCAAATTATATGTTTAAATTAAAACTGGAGACATTATGAATATCTTCTTTATAGTAGTAATTAAATATGAATGTGTATGGAAAAACTAATTTCTTCAAAATGCTTAATTTCAAAGAGAGTTATTATTTTGTAAGTAAATATTTCAAAATATTGATTCAGTGAAAAGTGTAAATCTGAGCAGAGGCAATGTAACCCTGTCAAAGAAGTCTGGTCTTGATTCTGACTGAGCTGAGAAATAAACTAAAAATTAGATGTCTTTATTCTTTCCTATCCTAAGCAGAATGATCTTTGTAATCTTTTAAAAATAATGCCATTATATAAATATCTACTTGTAACAGAATGGAAACCTTAGGGGTTAGGTTTTTCTGTCCTGAGCCATGGAAGGAAATGTGTGTGAACTTATATTTATTTTGTAAAACATCTTTTCATTCTGGCAGTCAGTGTCCCCAAATGCCTGTTTAAAATCTGGCACTCATGAGTCAGTGATGTCCTTTCTCCATATCCTGCCTGGCTCTGTGCATGTGTGGACATCAACAATTCCCCAGCTGGCCCACAAGTTGCTTCTGCCCAAAGCAGATAAGCTCTTTCTGCACACTGCAGCCTGAGCCAACACAGCACTTACCATCGTAGGTCACGTACGGGACCTGGAACCCTCTGGCACTGTTCCCTTCGTTGGACTTAAACTGAATCCACAGCTTCTTTGATCTGGAGGTGAAGGCGATGGGGCGTTCGTAGGTCTGGCAGGTTTCATACGTGGTCACAGAATTGGACGAAGCTGCCAAGAGAAGTTGGAGGGGGTGGGGTTCAAGACTCATCACTGAGCAGGCAGACAATGAACACTCATCTTGTTAAATGCTCACACCATATAACAAGTTATGCTCAAGAGCTCTTCAGGCCTAGCTGAGCCCTCATAAGAGCCAAAGACCTGGAGATCGAGTAGATGCATCTGGTAACGTGAGGCCCCAGGGAGGCTGACCGAAGGCCCGTGGCCAGCCTGCAGCAGTCACTGCTGGAGCTGAGAAGGGGACCTTACATCCCAGAGCTGACCTGCTGGAATCTAGTAATTATCACCACCATTTGCTGCGAGCTTCCTAGAACCAAACTTTATCCCACTAACCCTCCGAAAACCATAGGAAGTTAGTGCAGTTGTCACCTGACCAGGGTCACACACCAGTATGTGGAAAAGTCAGAATTCAAACCCACACCTGACTTCAGACATTGTAATGATTAATAAGAATAGCAAATACTTAAATAGTGGCTTCAAGCATCAGTATTTTTCTAACTGCTTTGTGAATATGATCTGATTTATTCCTCATGATAACCCTGTGATGCAGCAACTATTAATAAACTCATTTTAAAAGATGTGGACACTGAGGCACAGAAAATCCAGGATGTATGTTCAAGACCACAGGACTCCTAAGAGGTGGAGCTGGGGCTTGCTCCATGCAGTCTGGCTGCAGAGCCCATTCAGAGTACTGCCTCTGAGTTGTGTTAATGGCAGTGTTGCTTATAGACACTCAGCCACGTGACAGAATGGGAGGGGGTCCCTCCTGACTGACCCATGCCCTTTGCCTTCTGAGTCCCCAAGCTATGAGTTGCGTCCCAGGGTGGGGCAAGTGTCCAGGGCCGGCCCTGCATGAGCCGTATTGACTCTGTGTTGAGCACGGAGGGGAAGACTGACCTGCAGGAATCCCACCACCTCTGGGGGTCAGCAAGATGCCTCGGTGTGGGGTTTGGGTGGAAATGTTGTGTCTTGTAAAACTCTAAAAACTCATGTCCCATCCCTGTTCAAATACAAAGGCGACATGCAAGGCCTGGTTCTCACATTTAAAGCTGGGAGTGTGCCATGAGGCTTCCCAGCCGGCTTTAGAAGGGGAGGGGAGCAGAGGGGGAGGACGCACAGGTTTTCCGCATCACCAGGTAGTCTCCACAGTCATCTTCGATGGGCAGGAAGATCTCGGGGACTACAATCAAGATGCGGCGCTTGGGGGGTGGGTTGATGGTCCACGTACACTCGGTGTTGGCTGGGTAATTGCCTGGGTAGTTCGGGGACTCAATGTATCCAGTGAACTCCCCCAGCTCCCCTCCACATCTTCTGTCTGGAAGAGGAAACGTCATGAGTTACAATGGCAGGGCACAGCCGTCGCTCTACGGCTACCAGCAGCTCAGCTGAAGAGAACCCCTGCCTCCCTGCTGCCAGCAAGGCCCAGGGCCTGGAAATGACACCATCCTAGGAATGAGCCTGTCCTTAATGCCCAGGGTCCCCAGTGGGAGCCTAGCTACATGGACTCCCCACACAGAGCCCACCCCTCTGAGCTCCCAGGCACTGTTTTCTCTTTAGCTTGAAAGTGCTTCAGGTCAGGGGCAGGCATTTGTGAAACAAAAGGACAACTTTAGTTTTCGGTATTTTGTTTACCACGTGCAAGCACTGGGGTAACCATGACGCAGAACTTCTAGGTCTGTCAAAACAGGGAGAACAGAGCTTATGGCTCAATTTGACCCTTTCCTAGAGATCTTTGATGAAGACATAACAGCCATTTTCTTTGTCTTTTCTCTCTGGTCAAGGCCACATTTTATTTTTAAGTCGGGAAGAGAATTCCAATTAGCTATCAGTCAGTATGGGGCAGGCTGGATATTCACCTCTGGCACCAAAGGCAGGAAGAGCACACATTTGGTACACACACATGCGTGCACAAACACACGCCACCTCAGCGTATCTTCATTCATTGACTCTCCATTCATCCCACCAATGTTATAAAAAAAAAACAAAACAACTCTGGGTGTTCAGAAATGAGAAAGACACAGGCCTTACCCTCAAGGTACTTATTGTTTAAAACTATCGGGTGAACCTGTGCAACAGAAGATATTGCAGGGGTTACCTTTTTCCTCTCTAATTATAATTGGAATTTATTATTCCCAGTAGAAAAAAATAAACAGGCTTCCTTTCACTGAAGAGAAGAGGGGGAGCAGAGAGCTGTGGGGTCAAGAAAACTTTCTTCAAGCCTGTAGGGCTGCCTGGGGAATCTGCCATGTGGCTCCTAAGAGCTAACAAAGGAGTAAGTCTGGGAGGACTAGGAAACAGATCTCACCTTGGTGTGGGGAAGAACCCTAGAACACTGTGAATGTCCCCAACTCTAATCCACCAACAGTCCAGGATATCATGAGAGGTAGTAAGTGTCTCATCATGGCGGCATTCAAGAAGAGACTAGAAGGCTACTTGTGAGGATATTGTTAATAAGACTTCATTGGGATAGAGAGAAAACTAGATAATCTTCCAATCAAAATTCAAATGATTCACTGTCCCCTTCAATCCCAAGCTCCTTCCGTTTGGGGAAGCCTTTTTGCTCCCCTACATTGCTACCTTAATAATACTGAATCAGCTGAGATCTAGTTTACTAGTGCATTTTACATGATGGTTAAAAACCAACCAACTACACAGAAAGTCATTAAATGATTGGCTTCCTCATTCCCAGAAAATACAAATCAGACTCCTTAGTGTGGCATTCAAGGCTTTCCTACTTGGTCAATCTCAGACTCCCTTCAGCCTATCCCATGATCAGGTTCAGGGGTCTCTTCCCTGAAAAGCTTTTACTTCTGAGGCTGTGCATGCCGCCCACCCCCCAACCCCCCGGCCCCCAAACCTTCTCATACCCTCCAGGAGCCTTTCCTCAGCTCTCCAAGCAGAATGAATTGCTCCCTCTTCTGCAATCCCACAGCCTGTGCTGCCTGTAGGGACAGGGACTTGTTCTGCTTGGAGTGCCTGGCACACAGCAGTCCACAAATAATATTGGCAAACAGGACTGAACTGAAATTATAGCAAGTGTGGCCTGTGAACATGCTTGGAGAAGTAGCCAGGGTCAATAATGGTGACTACCGGGGGCCAAGCCCTACTCCCCTTTAGTGCTGGTCTGCAGAGCCATGAGCTGGGCAAACAGCATCTATTTGGTTCTGAATGTACCTGGCACCCCTCCCCCCACCACGTGCTATGCACACCACACCCAGGTGGACCCAGGCACTTGCCCTCATAATCAGGACTGAAAAGCCTTACAGAGAGACGTACTTTTACACTGGGTTATGTTTGTGGAGCCATCAAAGTCAGTGGTAGTATTTCCTGGGCAAGAAACACAATGATTTTTTCCAAATTCAGGCTGGTATGTTCCTGCCGGGCAACGAATGCATCGGTGAGTGGTGGTGTTGTAGAAATGTCCAGGTGAGCATTGAACTGTGGGGGTGGGAGGGTGGAGAGAATGAAAAAAAAGACTATTTTCATCCAACACAACATAAAAGGTTTCACAGTGTAATAAGTTTCTGTCCCGAAGGAAGTACTGCTTTCTTACTAATCTGGGGTTAATCAACATTTAATTCCCTAAAAAGCCAGCTTGGGTGGGATTCGTGACTCATGTCACTGAGAAAAATGCAAAGGGACCAAAGTACGAGAGTATCTTCAAAGAGTTTATGGTCCATGCAGAGCCAGACATAAACAGTCACAACTCGAGTCTTCCCGTGAGTGTTGCGGGTGCAGAACTGACACGGCGTGCGGAGTTGGGCTTCTGCGAGAGGCAGCGGGAACAGGGCTCTGGTTCAGGGGGTGGGGGTGCAGCTCTAAGCAAGAGTACTGAGATGCTGGAAGACTGGGAGGAAGGAGCGCAGGAATCTGTGTACACCTGCTCATCTCTCCCTGGTTGTCCCTGCAGTCAGCCCCGTCTGAAGGGCCCTGGTGGCTGGGGGGAGACCATGTCCAGGGCGTTCCTGTGCTCTCTGTACCTCCTACGGGGTGAATGGAGCAGGACCTGACTTCACAGCCACCGCAGCGCCACACCAGGTACCTCTGGGCTGGGTTTGATTTGAGATTTATCAGACTCCCATGTTCTCTACAGGGAAATTCCGTTCTGGAAAAGGCAAGCTGCGACAGCCTCACCTCTGGTTTCACAGTCCTGGAAGGAAGCAGCTCCCAGGTGTCTGGTGGGGAGGCCTCCCCCACAGGAGAAGCAGGAAGTACGGCCAGCTTCAGGCTGGAATGTGCCCAGGGCACAAAGCTGGCAGGGTGCAAAGCCATCCGCAGAATATTCGCCAGGTTGGCACAGACCTGGGGGACCAATGACCCTAGGTGAGCAAGGCTCCCGGGGCTGACACTTTCCCATCTGTCTGCAGGTGAGATCAGACTCGGGGCAGGCCAGCCACCCTGTGCTGACCTCTGCTCCCACCTCAGTGGAGCTTGACACACAGGGTTACACAGCCCAGTGCAAAGATGGAGACCAAGGAGCTAAGTGTCAACTGCTTCCAAAGTGTGGGGCAGACCCGTGGAGCAGGCCTGGGTGTGCTTCAGGCTTAGACCACATGGATCTCAGGCAGGCCCTGCTATGCAGGAGCGCCCAGAGAGTTCTCTCAAATCAGTTTGGTTGTGCAACCCAGACATACACCATCACCCAGATGATTACCTCCTAGCGATCATTTAACAGATTACATTTACTAAATGACATCTTACCCAAAGGTGTGTGCTGGCCTCCCTCAAGTAGTCTACGAAACCCAGTCCACAGTGACATTAAACCCAGTGGCCTTTACTTTAAGAACTTTAATATTATTATTTTTAAAGTTTATGGCAACAAGCACAGCAATAGACAAAAGGATTTCTAAAAGCACATGTTCCTTAGGAATAAGCTTGTCATCAGCAAGATGCTATAGAAATCTGTTGTCTTTTGTATTCCTAATCATCATTCCTCTATTAATTTTTATGGTCTTCTTTCTACCCAAAAGTTATCCAACAAACACCCCCCCCAAAGGAGGAGCTGGAGTCTGTTAGACCTGGCGTCTGATTCAAAATCCTCTACTCCTTATCTGCATGACCTTGAATGACCCCCTTTAACCTTGGGAAGGTGATACAACCATATGGAAAATTCATGTAATACCCTTACCATGATGCCTAGTGTTGGTAAATATTTAAGAAATGGAGTTATTGAATATTTACTAATTGAATAATAATATTCTTATTACTATAAATATATCTTAATAAGTTCACATACAAGTGTGAACAGATGCCTGAAGTGCTTCCTTATAAACTTTGCAGTTAGTTCTAGGGTTTCATAACAGGCTAAAGATATGGTATGAGTCACACTCCATCCGAGGACCTGATTTTTAAACCAGAAAAAGTGCTGCAGTTGAGTTCAGAGTCATTCAGGGGAAACTAAAGCTGGTTCTGGAAGTCACTGGAAGGAGAGGCAAGGGCCGCCAAGGGTCCCTGTGGACCCTTCCACAGGTATCACCTGCGAATTGCCATGTCAGGTCACACCTTCTGTTTCAGCCCACAGTGTCAATACAGCTGGTCTTTCTTCCATTAGTAAAATGGAAGACATTTACTAATAAAAATAAACAGAAAAGAAGTCCACTGAACCTAAGTGAGCTTGGCGCCAGAAAATACAAGAGACGATTAAAAACTCTTTGCAGAGTTTTTAACAAAATAACCAGATGGATACTTCTTAAAAATCAATGTGCTATGAATTTGAGACCAAAGCTGGAAAAATCATCAGAACTACATTCTCCATTTTAACACTTTCAATAGTCCTTACGTGCTGGGTGATCACTGCGGTCTCAGATATTTACAGTGAAAAAACCATGCAATTGCAAACTTTACAGCTTTTTTCCTGCCGAAGTATTCTATCTTCATTTATTTATTCATTTATTTGTTTTCATTTATTTACTCAAGAGAGCATCTCCTAGTACATGTCAGGCACTGGAAAGCCAAAGAGGAACCCAGCGTGGCCCCTGCTCTTGGGAAGCCCATGACGCAGTGTGAACTGTCTCTCCTGAAATGCGCTTTTGCCTCCTGTCTAAACAATGATACCAGAGACTGGGAGAGTAAGAAGGCAAAGGCGAATCCTTACCTCCACATTCAGACACATTCCAAGTTTCTGGGGTCTTCAGGGCTCCTGGATTTTCTGGTCTTGGGCACGGTTCACATGTGATCTGTCCTTCCTCATTTTGGAAGGTTCCATTTGGACACAAAACGCACCGTTCTTGCGATCCATCATAGTATGTCCCAGCCCTGCAACTGACTAGCCAAAGGTGGAAACGATCTGGTCAGTGAGGGCACAGAGGCCAAGGAAGGGTGATGTGAATGCTAGAGATGAAGGAAAAGATGGCATTGGCCACAAACTCCCCCACACTAACCCCCCTGAATACAGACTGGGCAGCACCTCCGGCTTCTCCGTGCACACCCCCGTCATGATCCCCGTAACTCAGCAGTCCCCAACTTTTCTGGCACCAGGGACCGGTGCGGGGTGCCATTGGGCCTTTTAGGAGAGAGTGGTCAGGAGTGAGAGCTCAGAGGAGCTCAGGGGAACTTCACTTGCTTGACTCCTGCTGTGGACGGGGTCGGGGGGCAAAGGCGAGCAGAGACAGGAGGCGTAGATCAGGGGAGCTTCCTTCTCAGCCCAGCCAGTTCCTAAGAGGCCCCAGAATGGTACTGTTCCTTGGTGCTCGGTCCACGACCTGCGGGTTGGGGACCCCTGCTGTAACCCACAGTTAGACGCATTGACAGGTCTTCTCTCCCTAGACCATGAGCTTCGGGGATCACAGTGGCCCTAATTATTTTTGAGCACAAGCACTTGATGATTCTCCCTACTTCACAGGGCTGCCACCAGAAGAATGATAAAGTTGAAAGTCATTCACTGAACATAGGCTTAGTAATGGAAGAAGAGAAGAAGGTGCTTTTAATTCTGGCTGGTGGCATCCTAGAAGGCTTCCTAGAGGAGGCCACATTTGTGTTGGGCCTTGAAGGATGAGCAGGATCTTGCCACATAGAAAAGGGGCCAGTTGTAAAGATTCATGTATGACATAAGAGAGGAGAGGGAAGAAAGGAAGGCTGGGAATAGACTGAAAAAGTTCTTGAATGCTAGTCATTTGGATTTTATTCTGCAGGTAAAGGAGCCATTGAAAGGAGAGGAATACAACCAGAAGCTGTGTTAAGAAAAGCTCGCTCTATGGTGGTGGTGGGGAGAGTGATCTCAAGAGTCTTACAGATAACTCTTCAAAATAGGACACTTCATATTTGTAATAAAATTAACATGTTACAAAGAGGAAACCCTTGTCACTATCTCCTGGAAGAATAAAGTACAAGGAAATCAATAAACTACGCTTCTGATAATATTTCTGGTGTTGTTAGTTAAATGCCGATTTATATCTTATTTTAGAACATCAATGAACGTAAAGTAAATACTCTAAATTGAGTTTCCTAGCATAATATTCAAACATCATCATCATAACCATCAAAATAACCTTTCTAATGGTTCAGATTTGTTTGGTACTTACAATCTACTAGGTACCATGCCAAAATCTTTACATACATCATCTCATTTATTTCTAAAAACAACCATGAGGAGTTAGGTGCTATTATTAGCTACGTTTTACAGAAACAGAGACTTAGGGACCTTAAATAATTTGGCCAAGTTCCATGGCTAGTCTGTGAAATACACTTACGGTGATATCAAGAACTTTGAGTTTTAGGGAGAAAAGGGTCATTTAACAAAAATGCAGACTGAGCAGTTAGTTGGGCTTCATCCTGCAAACCGAAAGGTCGCCAGTTGAATTCCTGATCAGGGCACATGACTAGGTAGCAGGTTCGGTCGAGCCTAAGGAAGACAACCAATCGATGTTTCTCTTTTACATGAATGTTTCTCTCCCTCTTTCTCCCCCACTTTCCCTCTCTCTAAAATAAATTTTTTTAAAATGCAGACTGAATTGTGTTCAAGACTTTTCCAAGAATTCTCTGTGGGGCATTAGGGAAATTTAACTGGGATAAACACATTCTCTTTTATATTTAAGATACCAGGAAACAGAAAACAAAATATCACAAGATAAATTAGCTATTATACCTCTTGAAGGTCTGTAAGGGGAATGTCTATTTTCATTGTATCTTACAAATGCAATCTGCATATATACTTTTAGGGTTAAACATGACAAAGTTCTTTATTATCAGTAATAAAAATGTCTTTTCATTATTCACGCCATAATTTTTAAAAGTGAGGCTTTTAAAAATCATAGTAAGCCGAAAGAAGCCACATTTCAAATATTATTTCTACGATTAAATGCAGTTAATCAATAAGGTCGACTCTGAAGTGTAAGTCTTAATACTTTTTTATATTATTTAGATTTTCTTTTATAATATTCACATACCATTTTTATTCAGTTTTATGATTTTTAAAAAAAAATTTTAAATGAACCAAATTCTGCTTTCTTGGCATATAGCATTATAATGAGCATGATGCATAGATCTGTGGCAGACAAAGCCTATAATTCCAGGCTTATTCTCTAAATGCAGCCGTACTGGATAATGGTTTCCATAATTACTCTGCTTTCAGCTCATCTCCCCTGGAAAAGCTGGGCTGAAGTATGTACTCAAAATGCATGACTTTCTATCCCCTGTCCCACCTGACTATCCCAGTGCTTATAGCAGGCTAGGAAATGAGAGAATAGTCCCTTCACACTCCAACAAGCCAACTGTCACGAAGACTGGCAGAAAGTAGAAAAAACCTAGGCTGTTTGGAACCCCACTCGTCCAAGCCATTTCCATGTTGGCAATAGTTGTTTCTGAAACACTCCCTCACCTAAAGGGAAAGTGCACATATGACGGCAGTGACTGGGCAGCCCTACTCATTATGACTTAGAGGCAGATCAGCAGGGTCTGTTCCATCGCGGTCCCTCTGGCAGGAAACAGATCCCTGCCCCAGGCAGACTGCAATGGCCCTGGTTCTCACTGAAAAGACTGACTGGATTGGGCTCCTGCTGCTCTGGGCGGCCAGTCCTCCTCAGAACTATTTAACCTCCCCGCCTCCAAAACCTTTTTAGGTTACACTTTGAGGAGCCTCACAATATCCCACATCTGTTGCAATTTCTCAGCTGAGCAAAGGGGCTGAGGAATGCCCCTTGGGCTGCCCTGCGGAAAAAGAGGGCACCAGCTCTTTTCTCTCGCAGTGAAAGGCCTGCTTCACATGAACAAACTCATACTGCCATTCACAGTTTCCATTTTCCTTCTGGAGAGAAAGGCTTACAGAAATAATTCATGCCAAGCACCTTCCACATTAACTTGTTTCTTTTCACAAGGTAAAAATGAGCTGAACACTAAAACGGGATTCCAAAATGTCATGAACAGACGCCTGAAAACAGCTCTTTGCAAATGTGCAGAAGATCTGGCCTGAAGAGACCTCACTCTCACGTTCCAGTTGGTTCTCTTTTCTCCTCAGCAGCCAGCTTGTTTTGCTGCCCCGAACAAAGGAGTCAATTGCCCCCAGAATACTTCGTGATCACAGCAAAGCTTTTGTGTGTCTTCAGTGACCATTAAAATCCCATTCTCAAATCCCACACAGCTGTTTTTTCCCTCTCTTTAAAAAAAAAAAAAATACAAGAAAGCTTTTCTGATGCAAAAGGGAGAGACCAGCGGGACCAGGATTAATGGCTACAAAGAGACCTGAAGGCTTGCCCTCTTTTCAACGCTACCGCCTTTAAGTATTTCAGGCTATGGACAAACACTATGGTGTCTCTGTGGCTAAGATGGTGAACCTAATAAAAGAGGTCACTCTCAAGCATCTGACTGTTTTCTTAAGAATCACGCCTTGACTTCTGAAGGAAAGCCACAAGCAGCCCACAGGGATTCCCAGGGAGTCCTGGAGCTGTGCTTTGTCAGAGCTCAGGGGAGAGGATGCTCCAGGCAGTGCTGTGGCCTCAGGATCCTAGTTGGAACCGCTTTCAAATGAGACTTTCAGGATAACAGGAGCAACCTGTTGGGTTGTTGTGTCTGCCCAGGTTTTTGGTGTGTGTTCAGGTTTGCAATTTGAAAACATTCTCAAAGTTGCGGCAGAGAGATGAGCCCAGTTTGACGCCTTCCTTACTGGGTTCCTGAATGCATGCTATGTTCTCTTCATGCTGGTTAAATGGGGCTGAGATTTCTCTTCCCTTGGAGTGCTTCTTTGCCCTCAATTAAAATATTTCCCCAAAGATTTGCCTGTTGCTCTCTTCACTTTTAATGTAGGCAACTATCCTTGGGATTTCATCTATTGTCCCTCTGAAGATTCATTTACTCTTTCATCCAATTAAATACTTACTGAGCAATGATCCTGTGCTGGGCACTGTTCTAGGAGCTGGAGATGCAGCAGAGAAGACAGACATGGCCCTGCCCTAAAGGGGCTCTCATTCTAGTGAGGAACTTTGACAATCGAGGAGCAAGCAAATAAGCATATAGTCAAATGCTAACTAGTGGTAAGTGTGATGCAGAAAAGAAAAAACAGGGTAAGAGGGGCAGACAAAGAGTGGTTGGAATGAAGTTTGTGTGTATGTCATTTTAAGAGTAGCCAGGAGAGGCCTCCTGGAGCAGAGATTGGAGGGAAACAGATGTGCAAAGGCACCGCCTAACAACAAACGGGCCAGTGTAGCAGTAACACAGTGAAAGGGGCAGGGTGATGAGAGGGCACGAATTTTTCAAAGCAAGCAGGGGCCCTATCACATAGGTTCTTGAAAGTCATGGTAAGGAAATTAGATCTTACTCTAAGCATGTTGGAGGTTTGGATGGAGGAATGACATGTTTTTAAAAGGTCTTCTGTCTGCTGCTTGGAGGAGAGACTAAAGGCAGGCAAGGGTAAGGAAGAGAATTCAGAGCCTATCACAGAAGACTAGACAGGAGACGATGGGGTTTTGGAACAGAGTGGTAATCATCGAGGAAGAGAAAGTAGTTAGAGTCAGGGTATAATATAAAGGATTTGCTAATGGATTGAGTGGGGAGCGTGACAGAATGTGAGAGGTCAAGAAGGCTCGGAGGTTTTCAACATGAGCAACTGGGGAAAGAGAAGTGCCATTTACTGAGATGAGGGGGAAACAGGTTTTATTTCGGAAAGAGTCGGGGAGTAAAATAATTTGTTTAGTGAACTTGGGATGCTTGTTAGCCATGCAAGTTCGATATTAAAAAGGCATTGGTTATACTGCTGACCTCTGAGATAGAATATTATACCTCAGGGGTTTGCAAGATGATCCGCTGGGCGTGGGCAAAACACTTTCACATCTATGTCTATTAATTTTTACCTCAAAAATAATTAAAAAGGAATGTTCACTGATTTAGTAAATGGTATAAGATCAGCCCCTTGGACACTACGCATCTCTGTGAGTCATAGACACACACGAGGAAACAAGGTCTTCAAGAACAAAGCAAGCATTCTGCACTCTGGGGGTGGGAGGGACTAACTGATTCACTTCTTTTCAACATATTAAGAAAAATTACAGTTTAACTGTGCCTGATTGAATAGATTTCCTGATTATATTATCTAGTTTAAACCAAGCTGTCCCAAAGCACTTTGAACGATGCCCGTAGAAACCTGGACCGCAGGTAGCACCAATGAGGCAAGTGCGGTGAGTGACAGGAGGCACCAGGGCTGGCATAGCTTGTCCTCCTGGTGCCCGCTCTTTGTCAAACCACATCAAGAGCTAGAAACGGTAATGATGTAATCAGATCTGACAAGAGTTGAGCCAAAATACCAGCAATTAACAAAAATACTATTTGAAAAATGGAGTTATGGCCATGACTGTTAGCAATGAATCTCAGCAAGCTGTAAAAAGTTAGCCAGCTATCGAAATCGTTTATTTAATGTGCACCTCATACTTGTGTCTTTATATTGGCCAATAGTACAGTGTAATTTTTAAATAAGTAAACACTCATAAATGTATATGTGATTGAAACTGTTCAACACTTCTGGAACAGAGAAATCCATAACTCAAAATAGAGATCAGAGCTGGAGAGACCAGTTTTGGAGTCACCAGCATGGGGTGGTATTTAAAGCTGTGGCCCTGGATCAGGTCACCCAGGAGAGTATGACGACAAAGGAGGGGGATAGAGAACTAAGCCCTGGGATACCTGATATTGAAAAATCAAAAACTAGAGGAGAACCAGTACAGAAAATTAAAAAGGAGCAGCTGGTGAGGCAGGATGAAAACCAGAAATGTGTCTGAAACCCATGAGAGAAAAGTGTTTCCAGAAGGAGGGAGTGATCAGCAGTGTCTGAGTGTGTTTTGGCAACTGGATTTGGTAACATGAAGGCGGTTAGGAATCTTGGGAAAAAGCAGTTTTAGTGGAGGGGTCAGTTGAGAAGAAAATTGGAGGTGAGGAAGCAAAGACAGTGCGTTTAGACAACCCTTTCAAGGAATTTCGCTCCATGCAGGAGTAGCAAAGAATCTGGAAAGAAGCATGAAGTCAAATGAGCGTCGGTTTGTTTTTTAAGACAGGAGATAGGTTTGTGAGCTGTTGGACATTATCTAGTAGAAAAAAAGAACTCAAAGTTGGGGGGCGGCGGTTAAGTTCCGCAGAGGTTGAGAGAGCATGGGCTCCAGAGCCCAGGTGGAGGTTGGCCTTAGACAGGAGCATGGGCAGTTCTTCCACATTAGCAGGAGGCAAGTCAGAGCATGTGGGACACACAGGAGGGCTGCTCTCGACACCCAGAGATGAAGCAGTTTCCCTAGACTCCCAGAGACCTGTGGACATCTCTATCTGGAAGTCCTGTTACACCTTAAATTTAACTAGCCCAAAGGAATGCTTCTTTCCTTTCCTGCCGGGCCTTCCTACCACCTGACTTTACCCTTTTTATAAACACACCTCTCCCTTCCCAGTCATCAAGAGTCCAAACCACAGTTACCATCCGGGCTCTCTCCTCCCTGCCCCACCTGTCAGCAGCAGCACCCCACAGGTGTGGCCCTTTGTCCATCTCCTGTTCTTCTTCCCTGTGGCACCAGTGGCCTTTGATCCTCACCATCTCTTATGTAAATTACTGCAAAACCTTCCAACTCTTTCCCTTGCCTTCTGTTACACCACCAGCTTCACCTTTCCCAAGTGCTGCATTGACGGGCTCTCTCAGGCTCAGAAACCCCTTTGCCTCAACTCCCTGCACGTCTCTCAGTGTCTTCACCTCAAAACTCAGTCTTTAATCTCCTTTTCTATATCTAACTTCATTCTTTCTCATGCACTCCCAAGGCCCTATTTTTTTTTTTTTTTGCTTTTCCTATAAATCTTTTCTGATTATTTCTTCCCCAGTGATCACATTCATCTGTCTATTCAACCAACCCACAGGGTTTTTCTCAGTACCTCCTGCATGTGAAGCGGGGCTGCGTGAGAGGAGCGACGTGGGAAGTAGGTGCCAAGATCAGAGGCCAAGTCAGGAATCGCTGAGCTCACACAACTCTTTCCTCGTCTCAGTCCCCAATTCAATATATCACCAAATGCCGCTTAGAGTTCCTCCTAAATAGTTCCCTAATCCATTGCTTCTTTTCTACCGCCTTCATGTTCTCAATATTTCTCATGAGAAGCATTCAAAAACCCCATTTTCAGTCTCCAGTCCTGACCCCCAATTTATTCAGAGACCTGGATGCTCCCTGGCTAAATCCCCTAACGGCACCTTGTCACCTATGGATAAAGTCGAGGCCCCTTAGCGACATATAGCAACATATTCAAGGTCTCCCATGACTTGCCATGCTGTCCCCACTAGCCTCGTTGCCCACCCCGTCCTACCTGCACTCCAAGGCTGGTAATACTGAATGTTCAGAAAGTGGCACAGATTGGTATCTTGATAAATACTAGTTGAACTGATTTTTCTCAACTGCTGCAAAGGAAAGCTACACCTCTTAAAAGCTGAATTAGACTTTCCTAGTCTCTCAAGAACCCAGGCACTAAAATACTTCCTAGTTTGCCAGCTGCCTGGATTGTGTCTTTTAAAATTCCAGCAAGTTTTAAGAATAATCAAGTACAAAAAAATAGTAGCACATATGGTAACAAGTATATTTCTTAAATAATTTTTCTTTATGAAAGAATAAATAGATATGAACAAAAAATAGTTAGAAATCCATGTCATCCTTAATTTTTCTTTCACTATTAAGGACTTTATGAATTTCTATGGAGCTTAGGGAATTTGTTCTTTGGAGAATATAATTGCTATCTTTTTTCTCCATCTTGTTAAAATCAATCACAGATGGTTGATACAAAGTCACCTGCAGATCATGCTGTCCCAAAAGTCCTTAAATGCCAAATTAATGAGATGTTACCATGTAAAAATGACTATAAGAAAGTATTTAATTGGTCAGAAGGGACTACTCTTTGATGTAACTTTGAACTTTTTAAAAAATTCTTGTCAGAGGACATGTTCATTGATTTTTGGAGAGCAAGGTAAAGGGGTGTGGGCGGGGGGCGGGAGACATCAATGTGGGAAGGAAACATCAATCAGCTGCCTCACCGCAACCCCCTACCCTGGCCCGTATGTGCCAGGACATAGGATTGAACCTGAAATCTAGGTATGCATCCTGACCAGGCACCAAAACCAAAACCTTTTTTTGGTGCACGGGATGGCACTCTAACCAACTGAGCCACCCCATCAGGGCTGTAACTCGAGACTTTAAATTTTATTTCTTAAATGATATTGGAAAAACAAACAATTCAATCGAAAAACAGGCAAAGGATATAGATGTTCTCAGAAGAAATCCAAATGGCCACAGATAAATGACAGCATGCTCAGGCTCACTAACAATCAAAGAAAACCAGTTAAAATGACTTCATCATTTTTGCTTATCAGATTTGCCAAAATTAAAGAAATCAGTGATAGCTAACCCATGTTAGCAATGATGTGGGGCAATGAACACTCAGATGCAATGTTAGAGGGAGTATATATTATGGTCTTTTTGAAGGGTAATTTGGCAGAATCTATTAAAGTTTTAAATATGCATGTCCTTTGACCCAGCAATTGGACTTCTGAGAAATATTGGCCGTGTGCATAAAAAAAGAATGTTCACCATGGACATGGACAACAGCATGGGGATTGACTGTGGGAGAAGGGGTGGGCTGGGGTTGGGGGAGCAATGGGGGAAAAAGTGGGACAACTGTAATATAAAAACAATAAATAAATTTTTAAAAAAGAATATTCATTGCAGTATTGTTTATAATAGAAAAATTATGAAAAATTTAAACATCTACCAATAGGGTGGCAATAGATGGCTATTTCATATGGTTAATAAATACTGATGCCTTAAAAAAGGACTAGGAAGCTTTAAAAGAAATAAGTTGTCTCCTCTCTTAGCATGGAAAGATGTAAGAATCTACTCTCTAGTTCTATATAGCACTATTTAAATTATATTGTTGTGTTTTTTAGATGTTTTTTCACACATAAACCTAAAATCTATTTTCAACACAGCAGCCAAAGTTGTCCTTGTAAGACATGAGTCAGAACTCTGTTACCCCTCTGCTCAAAATCCTTCATTGGCATCATTTCTCAGGTTCCAAGTCAGTGATCCTCACCACCATTTCCATCCCCAGGTGATCTGGCCCTTGGCTACAACTCTGATTTCTTCCCTTTCCCCTCGCTCAGCCCTCATCATCCTGGCCTTCTTTCCAATGCCTCTGGGTTTTTGTATTTGCTCGTGTCTTTGCCTGGGACTTCTCCCAGATATCCAACCCCAGGGTTTGCTTCCTCGGTCCTTATAATATCACTGCCCAAATAACATTTTGCAAGAACATAATCCTTGACCATAGTCTGCATTTGGGAGACACATGTGCTCACCCTGCCCCTTTCCCCTGGCACATTCTATTCCAGTCCCCTGCTTACCTGTCCTTCATGCCCTTACCACCACCTGCCACACGGTATACTTCCCTGTTTATTGGATGGTGGTCTGTCTCCCTCCTCTAGCATCGCACATTCTGCGAGGGCTGAGACTTTTGCTCTTTTGTCTCATTACTGGATTCTCAGCACCTCCAACAGTACCTGACTTACAGTGGGTGCCCCATAAATATTTATTGAGTAAGTAAATAAAATTTCATTTTTACATATGCATGAAAATAGACCTTGGAAAAATACATAGCAATTTATTGACAGTGATTACTTCTGAAATGGGAAATTACTTCTGTATCATTTGAAACAGGCACTATTTTGGAATTTAAAACTAAGTAAAACTATTTTAAAGGGAAAACATAATGGTTCCATCTCTCCTTCCAGCTGATTTAAAACACCTTTTTGAATTCTCTTCTGCAGACACTGAAAATAATTTCCAAAAAAGAACTATCTTAGGCTTGTGTCTCTATGTATGTACCATTCAGAGTTCAGAAAATACCAGTAAGCCTGGTGTTTATAAAGTTCTAACACCAAGAAATAAACCAGGAATATAAGACACACACACACACACACACACACACACACACATACACACACACACAGAGTGGCTTGCCTGTGCCGTGAGTCTGCTGGGTAAAAAGCCTTTCTACTTAACATACCCAGCCACTCTATACACTGATTTCCTCCCTCCATCAGGAAGAAGGATTTTCACTGGTAATTCTTTGTGCTGTTTCCTCTCCACAGTAAAATCTTCATCATTGCTGTCAGACGAGGTGAGCCTGGTTAGGTCTCATGTGGGCTACAAAATCCATCCATTGCTAGAGGGAGCTCTTGAGACAAGACACATTATCTTCTTCAGCAGCAACTCCAACATAACTTAGCATGACAAGCATTCAGGACACATTCATAAACACACAACAGCTATATAAACCGCATACTGAGTGTCCTATATAAATTGTCATGGTCATGAGGCCTCTGTTAAGTAAGTCCTGATCCTCACTCCTGGGCCGTTATTCCCCAGAAACACACTCACACAGCCTCACTGCACTGCAGGATTGTTTAAAACATTATATTTAATTATTTATCGTGGATTTTTCGCTATATTATGGGATTTTGCGGTACTGTATACGTATGTTGTTAAAGTTACGTAGGTTTAAGAGTGTTGAAGAAATGTAAGGTTCCTACTTCACGGGCGTGGGGGGGCGGTTCTGGAACGTAGTACCCGTGATAAGTGAGGGAATACTGTACTCTCACTGGAAATTGGTCCACAGGGCCCTCTCAACACTAGTTTTTCCCGAATTCTAAACTGGCCACAAAGGCCCCTGGCAAGTCTGTCAGTCCTCTCCCTAATAGGGAGCAACGGGGGAAAGAGGATGCAGTTTAGCTCTGAGGGGCCAAGAGGAGGACCAGCTGGCCCATCCCTGTAAATTTCTGCAACTCGCCCAGGAAAGCTGGGCAGCAACAGCCAAATCTCATCACCATTTTGGTATAGAAACTGGAACTCTTCAGATTTTAAATGAGAATAAGCCAACCAGCTGTGTTTTACTGATTTTTTTTTTTTTTCTTTTTAAGAGAGTCAGCTGGAATAGAAATCAAGATTACTTGAGAACCAGCCTCTGGTGGACAGTTACACTTGATTTTTACCATGTTTTGGCAAAGCAACAGGTTTGGGCTGTGGGGTCAGAGCTGACCATTCTCCTGAATGAGTACCCAGAGGCTCAGCTTTTCTTCTTCTCACACACTGATTTATTACTCCTTAGCTAAAGCTTCATTTCTCGAGACATATAATTGTAAAGACATTTCAGAAAGGATATCAGTTTATTCTGGAGGGGTCTGGTTTATCAAAAGTCACCTTAATTGGGACCAGAGCACAGGCTTTGGGGTCGGCCCATCAATGTGATCTTGAGCAAGAGAATTAGCCCTCTGAGCCCCAGTTTGTTCATCTGTTAAGTGGAGATAATAATACCTACCTGGTAAGATTCCTGTTAGGATTAAATAAGATAATGCAGCCACAGTGCTTAGATATAGTGCTGTACTTGTGACAGGTAAGAACTCAATAAATCATTACCATTATTACTATAAAGTGAGCCTCCCAATCTTCTCCATTTAAGACTTGTCAGAATCTTCCAGAATTGCCCAGCACAGTCTATCAAAATAAACAAACCTCAAGACCGACCACCCCGGGACCACTTGCCCAGGTTCCTCTTGCCTGGAACTTTATCAGAGGAATAGTATTGATATTGCTCAAGTGCCAGGTCTCAAATTTAACACACACACACACCCAAACATACATGAAGCTGACACTACAAGGAACCTTGGGCAGAAGCTCAGGGATCTCATAAGGCAGCTGAGTAGCCCCCAGCCTTGCCTCTGCACAAAACTGTGAACAGGAGATTGTTCATTGCCACCACCCATCAAGCGAGAGGGAGATAGGAGGGGAACTGTGATAGTGGAGTGTGCAGAAGGTTCATGGCGTCTTATACCTGCAGTCCTGCCCCAGCCAGGAGGCCACAGTTCCCTGAAGACCACTGTCCCTCAGACCCTTAAAGGGCAACACTCCCTCTTCTCATCCACCCTGCCTCTTCCTTTCTGTCCCTCAATTTGGCAAACATTTATTAAGTGCCCACCACAAGCCAGGTATGTTGCCAGGGGTTGGGGTGCTCTTGGTCCAGCAGACATGACAGACACCACCATGTAGTTCCTAAATGAGTGCATGGCAGGGCATTCTACTGAGTGAGCCCAGAGAGGGAAGGAGGGGGCCAGACTTTCAGTTACCCTTAGTGTCTGTGGAACTGAAGACAGTTCTGTTAGCAAGAATGTCCTGGCCAGCAGGCCACTCACCACATTTGTTTCCTACGTGGCTCTGGCCCACTGCACAGGACTGTGTCCGGTGTTCAGATGTTCTGGGAGACTTTTTAGCCACTTCGAGGTCCATGCCTGAGAGGTGGAGGTGAAACTGCTCTCGGTGGGCAGCCTTCCGGAGTGTGCGGATGGCTTTCCGGAGCCTCTTCTCTGTTCGCTTTACGATGCAGCTCAGATCACAAGAAGCTACAGAAACAAGAGGGACAGCAGTGGAGGAGGACGTCAGGCCACAGCACGTGAGGGTGATCAGTCTGACTGCAGGACCCACCACTGCCCGCGGTTCCCTGTGGTCAGAACGGGAGAGACCTAGCTGAGCACCTAGCAGGCTGGGCAGCATTCAATACCAACAGAAATTTGTTGACCAACATGGTAGCTTTGGGTTTTCATGAAGCAGATAAAATCATCAGGTTCCAAACCGATTCAGTTTAGTTTGGGGGTGAAAAAAAACAGGAGATACTTCAGTGGTGGCACTACCTTCCCCCTCCACCCCAAGAATGATGAAAAGTGAAAGGCAAAGGAATAAGGAGCAAGCTGTGAGAAGCCTGGCACCGTAGATTGTTTTCAAACCAACCTGTCACCTCCTTTTGGTTAGTTTCAAGCTCAAACTCAACAGTGATAAACATTTCCTTAGTGGCGCTTGGTCGGCCTGGGGCTCCCGGGACTTGCTTGCCGGAGCTGCATGTAAGGTTTGCGTAGCGGAAGCTCTCTTTTACTGAGCTCTGCTTCTCTGTATGAAGAAACAAAATGATCGGAAGCCAGGTTCTGGCAAAGCACTCAGTTGAACATTTGCTAGAGCTCAGTAAACATTTCATTAAAACAACCCTCAAGGGACTAAATGATTAATTCTAGATGCCAAAACGTTGAAAGCCCTCAACTCGGAGCACGATGACATTTTGATTTTGAAGAACCAGTATTGCCTCCTCTATAACTTAACAATTTAGCACTTGAAGTAATTCTCATGGATAGATGCGGGATGTTTTAGAACAACCAGCCACCTATGTGGCAGACAGGAACAAGGTCGGCTGGCGTCTCTGACTGATGGTTTGCTAAGGTGCACGCGTATTCTCACAGTTGGTTTCCTTAAAGCTGCGCTGGGATGCGCCAAGCAGGGGCTGAGGCTTCAAATAGGGAACAAGCATGGGAGTAGAAAAGAAACTGACTCCAGCTTTCAGACAAACTGACCTTGAAGTAATTCCAACCCAAAGGGAAAGCTGGGAAGCACATCAACAGTGATGTCTCATTCTGAAATAACCAGGAGCAATACATGGCACAAAGAATCAACAGACCCAAACAGTATCGTGAAGGCATATGGGATGGGTAAGTGTTGGATAAGGCAGGGCTTTGCACATCCCCGTGCCTGACCTTGGCCGTCACCCCTCTACCCATGGCTTCCAGGGAATCTTTCAACTAATGACTGTTGACCCGAACCCAAGAGCTCATCTACATATCACCCACACAACTGATTTGTCTCTATTTTAAAATCTTGCTTTATTGAACTGATACATCATCTTCTTTACCATCACGAGGATGTTCAAAGCTCAACAGTTCACCAGGGGCCTTCTATATATTTCCCCTAAGATCTATCTTACCTTTTCAAAAGGCTAACTTTAAATCTCAAAGTAAACAGATGTTTATTTTAAACCTTTCTCCCTTTCAATTTTCCCATATCTATTTTTTCAACTTTTTATTTTGGAACAAGCTTAGATTCACAGGGAAGTTGCTAAGATAGTATTGATAGTTCTCACAAACTCTCCACAGGCTGCCCCTGATGTTAACTAATATCTTCCGTTAACACCTACGTTTATCAAAACTAAGAAATTAACATTAGGACAACACCATTAAGTTAACTAAAGACCAAATGTATTTTTAAATAATATTTTTTCCTTCTGATCTATAAGTATAAATGCCCACTGTGGAGAATTTGGAAAATGCAGAAAAAGAAATTAAAATCACCTGTCATCCTCCCACCCAGCTACAACCACTACAAATGATTCGGTGAATTTTCTTTCCACGTGCCCTTTTGTTTTTATATAATTCAGGCTGTATTAGATATACAAAGTGTTAATCTCCCTTTTTCCATCTTAGTATTACAACAAGAACATTTTCCTATGTCATTAGACATTCTTTGAAACATATAATTAACAGCTGCATAGTATTCCCTCAAACAGAGGTACCAAAATTAATCTTGGTTAGTTACTTGAAATAGGCAGTCCAAGGTGACTGGAGTGAGCTTTATGTTTATTTGTATAACTTATTTGAGGGAAAATTGGGGAGAGAAACCTCCCTAATACTTGAATCCTGATTTTTTTAAATCTCCTAAATTATTTTATGAAACAATACTGGAAATGTGAGCTGGGAAAGAGAGAGGAGTGTTGGGTTCTGCTCTTTCCAGTAAGGCCAGTTGGGTGGTATTTATTCTGCTGAAGCCTCCAAGAACTAGATCCAGCAGGAAAGCTGGATGTTACATCTTTGTTCACCAAAAATTATCCTTTCTGAGCCAAACCTTTTTTCATTTCTTTGGCGTATATCCCAAGCAAACTTGAGGATCTAGAAAAATTAACCCAATATGATCACAAAGTGCTAATGCATCTGAAAGCCCTTACTGATTCGTGTGAATTTACACGTTTCCCCAGACCGTCATCATCTGTACCTCACAAAGGAAGCTCTGAGGTCTATCCCCAAAATGACATGGGATGGTAGGCTAGGCCCCTCCTCTTCCTGGGAAGAGTCCTTAGAGATTCTGAACTGTTCAATCCCATCTGAAGGGCTCAAGCTTGTTACAGGTCCCTTTCCCAGCATGCAACGAGCTCCTGCACTAGCCGTCTGATTCCATACCTGGTAGTGCTGGTCGCAGACCCTCGGGAAACAGCTCAGCCTTTTTCAAACTACACTTGCCTTCATTTAGCTTAAAGGTTACACTTGTCCTGACGGTGGCGACATCTTCAGAAAGAAACAAGTGAGAGATGTTACCTTCAGAGGCAAAGGAATGGAAACACCAGTGGGTGATGGCGAGCTACCCACTGGCTGGGTCCCACAGCACGCTGCATATCCTGATCCCCTCTTACCCTTAGACCAAGAAGGGTTTGGATCATGGAGTACCTATTACTCTGGGCCTGGGGACACCAGGAGCCTCCCCTGTGAGCTATAGTTATTCCTCCATCCGAGATGAATCCAGTGCTCAAATATAACAGAGGGAGGGCCCGCAACAACCTCAACAGTGAGATAAGATATGAGGTCTTTTTTGTGCCTTCCCAAGAAAGAAGCTCAAAATCCTCTAGTTCAGATTTGGGCAAAACTGATGAGGCAAATGGGGAAGGGCAGATTCTCCAAATAAGGCTGTCCTGGGAGGACAGGGCTGAGGGAGCCACCAGTCCAGACAAAATGGCACTTGCTCAATGTGGCGAGGACTTTCAGGATCTGGGAGGCCCCCACTTTGAGGGGCTCATGTGCAGAATTCTACTCCCTGCCCGTAGTCGGTCTTAACCATAGGTTAGGCTCTGGAGCCAATGACCAGGATTCAAACTCTAGCTCTTAAAGTTGTGATGAGAACTTAATATCCCCAATTCTCAGTTTTCTCATCTATAACATAGACATAATTATGGTACCTACAGTACCGGGCTGTTGTGAGGATTAAATGAGATGATACAAAAAACAAAAATGTTTAGTCTATTATCTGGTACAGAGTAAGAGCTGAATAACTGTTAACTATTTGTTTGTGCATCCTTGGGGTGGCCTAAATGACCACCACGGAGGGACCTGGTGAAGCACAGCATGAGATCTGCTCTGGCCTGGTCCAAAGGGCAGGCGAGAGGAACAGTGAAGGATAATGCTTGTGACTCTGGATTCAGGATGCCTGGTTAAAATCCTTGCTCCACTATTTCTTACCTGAGTACATTATTTCACCTCTCTGAACCTCAGTTTCTTCATCTGGTTAATGCCAATAATAGTAAAATTGCCCCAGAGGGTTATAATGTGGATTAAATCAGCTAATACAGGAAATACAGTGGCTGGAGTATTTTAATTGTTCGATCGATATATGCGAGCTGTTCTTAGCCTGCTTTGGGTTTCTGGCTTTGCTCACATATGTAATACAGACACCGAGAACCACTTCTTCATTCAGATGTTCTCATGACATAATCATAGAGATGCCTAAATCTGGGAGGACGAGGCTTCCTAAAAGCTTTCCATTTCTTTGTCTTCTGACAAAGCAGAGGGTTCGAGGTCCTTTCTCTGGACAGAAATTCTTGCTCACTCTGTCATATCCTGTCTCTCTCCACCAACACCATGCGTCCCAGGCACACTTTCCTGCTGGGCCTTTGAGGTGCCCTAGGGTTCAGAAAGTTTGGGAGACCTGAGTCTCCTGGTCCCAGAGCTCTGTAGGCCTCTGTGCAATATGATGAAACCACGAGGGCTGAACATGGAACTGCCCAACACACAGTGGACACCAAGTAAATAAGTGTCCGTTCCACGGCAGGTCAGATTTCAGGCATCAAGGCTGCAGTTGAGACCGTCCTGTCACATGCTCACAGCATCGAGGAGGTAAAGAAAAGAAAACAAAGCCAACACCCAAGAGCAGCACCCCAAGAATGAAGCCCATTGAACACAGTGAGCCCCAGAGAGGACACACAGATTTGGTAATTACCCCCGAAAGCAGAGTCATTTGATTTTTGCTGTTTGTTCCTGAGAGGAGAGGAACTGCCGCAGGTAACAGAGTAGGCCTCTTGCAGTCCTGACAGACAGAATGTGGATTGTCAACATGTAAACAAGGTTACAGTTTCTGCTGGCAGCAGGTGAAATCACCCCCCAACCCTACTCCACACAGACCACTAGAAAGACACCCAGCTTGTGGGGTCTCAAAACATTGGCCTCGGGTGATCAGGGGGAAGCCCTTCAGGGTCCTCTAACACCTAAAGGCCAGGAAGGCCTCGCCCTGCCATGAGGACCTGCCCCAGAGACTGGGTCCCACTCACCTGAAAAGAGGTGAATGCCAGAGTGACATCTGAGGAAGCACCTGTCTCCTCCGCCACTCTTACCGCAATGCAGGGACACGTGGGGCGATACACTAGTGGGCAGGACCCCCTTCACTTCTAGACAGACAAAATACAGTCACTTACAGAAAGAGAAGGGCAGTTCCAGGTATGACAAGGATGTCTGGGTCCCATGTATCAAAGGCCCCAAGAGAAGAAGGTAGAGCTGACGCCCACATAGAGAACGGGGTGCCCGGCCCTGTTTCCCACCAATGTAAAGGAGCTACTTGTGTGCTGTTTTTTTCATGCAGAAAAGCAACCAGGAAAACAGAAGTGAGTTCCAACCTATGCAGAAGCACAGAGGCAACACCAAAGAGCCTGCAAAGTATCTCCTGTTTTTGAACTATTTCAAGAGTGGCTGCTACAGCGGAGGGGACGAGAATTCAGGGGCGGGATGGTCAGCCGCAGTCCGGGGCCAGTCAGACATGGGGGAGCGCTGCCAGGCCCGGGAGAGCCCACTGACTGAGTCTTACCCACACAATCTTTTTTGTTCCAGTGGAGCTTGTATGCAGGGCGGCACTGGCATTCGTAGCTGCCCACCGTGTTCACGCAGGCCTGCTGACAGCCTCCGTTGTCAACACTGCACTCGTTGGTATCTGGGGAACAAAACACGCTCCTGTCGCAGCAGCCCATCGCTGACCCAGCAGACACTGTCCTTCGCTTGAGGAAGGAGCAGGAGGGGAGTCGCATGATTGAAACTCACTAAACAAAGGGAAGGTGCTGACTGCCTTCAGGATGTGTCCTTGGCACCAGCTGACCCCATCCTCCACTCAGGGGATTTCCCAGCATAAGCCTCGCCAGGACAGTCTTGAGTTCCATTCCTGACCAACCATTCCCTGATTAGGGACACTCAGAGAGGGTCACACTCTGCTTTCAGATGTCCGAACTCAGATGCTGCACAGGCCTCCAATTTAAAACTCCACCATCCTCCTGAGCTGCATGCTAAGGCAGGCAGACAGAATTAGGACTCCCCACTTGACAGTTCATGTAGTTGAAGCATAGAGAAGGAAAATGGCTTGCACTAATCTCCACCAACCTGAGACTGAATCCAAGTCAAAGGAGGCTCTAACTAAAACCCAGATACACATCTGTATTCAAGGAACATGCCCTTGGGGTTTCTTCATGGACGGGAAGACTATGTTTTTAGCAATGCCAAGAATGTGTTGATAAAAAGAAGAAAGATAACACTAACAAATCACTACTATCCATTCCTCTTAAGTATAGGACACAAAGACTGGGCAGAGAATATTTAGGCCAGTGGTTCCCAAGCCCTCAGATCCTCAGCATCCTGTTGGAAGCCCAGATATTCTGAGTCCGAATCTGAATCTCTAGTCTCAGAGATTGCTGAATGGGAGTGATGATCAGGGGAGCAGAGTGGGAGTCATTTGATGCCAAATCTGATTTATGCCACAGCCATGAGGACAAATGATATCTGAACGTGCTGTTACATGGGCAGAGAGAAAAAGTCAATGGTCCAGCTTCCCATTCAAAGACCTGCTTAAAGACCAACTAAAGGGCTTAAACAGGCTTTGTGGTCAGTTCCTATACACAGCAAGGCTGTGGAATTGTTGGTGTCCTGCCAAGCCTCTCTGAGGACTGTGACTTTACTATCTGCTGGGAAGTTCCAATGGATGGATTATCAGCTCCTGAGCAACCCTCCGATTCTCTGAACATAACCACATCAATAAAGTCAATAAAGAATTCACAGCTGAAGAGTTTGCCTCTTCTCTTTGCTCCATTTCATACTTGATGTGTTAAAGGGATAAATGGGAGGTGGGCACGAAGTTTTCCCTTAGCAGATGCTTCCCTTGAGTCGATGGATTCAATATTACTGTACAGGGACTGATGTCCCGTTCATGCCCCAACGTAGGAAAATTGGCCCTGACCTGGGGAAAACTTAGGGGTAAGTCCTGTTCCTCTACAGGCCCAGTCTCGTCTGACTCCAAATGGGGCATTCTGCTCACCTCCACAGTGGGTAAAGCCATAGAGGGTGTACCCTTTGTTGCAAGCACATGTGAATGTGCCAGGGTGGTTGATGCAGCTGTGGTCACAGGTCCTATCCAAAGAACATTCATCCACATCTGTAATTGTAAAGGGAGAGGGGATCTGAAAGCAATTCTGAAGGATGGGTGGAGAAAACATGTTTATAATAACACCAGTTACTGGGGAAAACAAAACATTATCTATCCGTTCTGCCACTCACTTGTGTCAAAGACAGTGTTAAGCAGCCCACAATAAGTATCCTCACTGCCAGGACCCTTCTTTCCAAATTCTGTTGCAAATTGCACCTGCCTAAAAGGTCAGTTGGTCTCTCTCACCCACGCTTATTTGCAGAGCGGAGTGATTTTAAATACTTAAATGAAGCCAAATGAGATAACATACCTAAAAAGGGTTTGGAAGTGATAAGGTGCAGCCTGTGCGTTATTATTGTTATATTATTATTGGTAAAAGAGCAATCATAATTTTATAAGCTAGGGAAAACTGAAAGGAGAAAACACGGGTTGGAGATAAATCTGGTTCCTCTCTTTCTGATTTTTCCAGAATGAGTCTTCTGGCCCCAGAAGACCAGTTGACCTTGGTTTTAATGCCTCCTGCACTAAAAGAATACATTAATGCTAATATCCTCAGCGGTTTTCTATTGCAGACACTGAAATTTGGTGTTTAAGCTCCAAGCTGGATCCTCTTGGTCAGTCTCTTGGCTTTCCTCCCCATGGTTCAGTCCCACGGGACCCCTCCCATCCTGGTTCAGTGTAGAGACATCCCTGGCTTCTCCTGAGGTCCTGAAAACTAGCCTCAAGACTGCATTTGTGGATCTAACCATCTCTTCTTTCCAGGTCTGGTCCTCACACTTTTCCTGCAGACTAGAATTTCAGAGCTTCACTTCCTTAGCTCTTTGTGGGGCTTTGACAGAGTTATGACTTATGTCTCCAAATGAAAAAACCAGGACCACTGAGGAACTCAGTGGAAGCCAACTAGACCATTGCTAGATCTCTTTTCAACACCAAATGTGCGACAAGAAACTATATTAAAAGAAAAAAGCACTTGGGAGGAACAAGAGGAATAAAAAAATAAAATAAAAAGGGCAAATTCTTGCAACACCTCTTCTTCCTTAGCTTTTCCCAGAAATCCTGGCAATTTCTTAAGTAAATTTGTTCTGTGCAAATATTTGTTCTACCAAGACTGATCAGTGAAAAATGCGAAAAAGTCTGTTTCTTCCCTAGGAATTGATGTCACGCTATGAATTCTAGTACGAACATCAGCCAGTTGTTGAGAAAGTGGACTCTTCCAGTAGCTGACTTTGGCTGCTCATGACGGGCTTTTGCTTTGCCAAAAATAATGAGATCACTTTTCTAATTTCCTTTTAATGTGTTTACACAGCTTAAACAGTATTTCTTGCTCTATACATTATGAAACGTTATGTAGAACAGCAAACCTGCTTTCTAAGCCAAATGGATGAAAACCCGTAGTGATCATCTAGAATGAACTCACTGAATTTAAAGGGGGCTATGCTTGAATTGCCTGATAAAATATGTATTAAAAAAGAAAAATCCAAGAGAGAAATCTAATTCACAGTCTAAGTTAAAAAGTTAGTGTTACATCTTTAGTATCTGAAGTGAACTCAGACATTATTTTTCTGATTTTGATTTAATTCTGGGACTTCTAACAAAATTAAGTTAGGCTGTTCTTATTTCTAGAAATGGAAGAGGAATAAATGATAGCAGATCTTTTCTGAGACCTTCTTCCTGAAAATATATATGGTGCTCCCTTCCCCAAAGAGCTTACTACCACCCCGAACACTTATTAATATATCAACAACTGCCACCCAGAGAAGTTCCCTTGCCACACCCTAATGTGGGGAAGGGTGAATCCGGGAAGGGGTCTGCAATCCTGCCCAAAGAGTGACCAGCCTCACCTCCTCTCAATCCCCTCCCTCCCTCTCCCCAAGCTCCAAAGCCTGGTCATTCAAACAAGGGCTACAAGAAAGAGACCAATGGATTCATGATCCTGATTATGGGTTGACCCCAACTTTTTGCTGGGAAAGGTTTGTTAACTAAATCGACACATTTTGCCACCAAATTTTGTTATAAAATTCATAACGTTAAAGGAAGTTTCACAAAAGGACAATTATTCATTATCTCAACACCCTAATACAACCCTGCTTGCATTCTGAGATCCAATGCATTCCTAGCAGAGCGTTCTGCTCTTATCACACCAGATGGGTTCTTTGAGGTGTTCTCCTATCATTCACAGCTTAATTTCCAAAATACACCTGTGAGCTACATCAGTGTTTTTATTCTACCTAATAGATGAAATAAGTGAGACACAGGCTGGAGGTGGGATTAAGGACTCCCAGTGAGAACCCCAGTGAGCCAGTCTCTGCCAGGGTGGGGTCTCGTGTTCTCCATTCCAACCAGCGGCCATTGCACAGCACAGCTACATTTCAGCACATACCTTGGCAAGACTTCTCATCTGTTAATAATTTAAATCCCTTTTTGCAGCTGCAGTCAAAACTGCCCACGGTGTTTTTGCAGAAATGATCACAACCTCCATTGCGGGTCTGGCACTCATCAATATCTGTAACAGGCAAGCATCGGCAAATCAGACAGCCATACTTGCCTCATTTTCCACAAATCCCTGAAGTACTATTGTGTGTGCTTCATTATTCTCTGAAACAAAAACAGACCCATAGAAGCATTTAAGAGTGTCCGCTGATGTTTTTAATCTTACACATGTTTTCTTGCCTGGCTTAACCAATTTTGAAATACAAGAGTCTAGTCCCCTCAAGAATTGTGATTTATATTGCCCTTGACCAACATTAGGAAACAATCTACGGGACAGAATGCTGATGTCTTGTTATATTCTCATCCTTGCCCTGCTCTCTCAAGATAAGTTCGTTCCCTTTGATACACTTTCCATTCCAGTTTAATCATTAAAGTTATAAGGAAGTAGAACATTTGTTTTGGCAAATTACACAATCATCAAATAGCCTTAATGCTTTTAAATGGTTCTGAAACTCAAATTAATCTTATCTTTTCTCAGTTTCATCTGGTAACTAGTTACATCCTTTTTATCATGTTGAAGAACTAAGCCTTCATAGTCTTGCCTGTGAAAGACTAGCAGGTCATTGGGGTCTCTATTTCTCAGTAAAAGTTAAAGGTACTGTTATTCATTAAGTTCTCTGGATAACGATCTTGGTGGTTATTTATGATATATTGATAGTATCTCCGGCTCCGGATTTTCTGTCGGGGTTTACTCCCTTAGCCTTTCCCCTGAAGAGGTATGCCGTCAACACCGGCAACTCCTGCGGCGCACCTGAAGCCAAGCTGTATTGACTCCGTCTTTCCCTTGGACCCTTCAGCTGCGAAGAGAGGGGGGGTCTGATGCATGGGCAACAGCAGACCCTCCATATCACCCTGCCCAGGCTCTGTAGCTTCAGCTTCACTGGAGAGGACACTCCAGCGTCATCACAAGATGTCGATTCAACATGGAAGGAGACAGATACCGTGTCACTCCCGAGTTGGACTGCACAGCCATTCTCGGCGATGCAGATAGACTCTTAAGAAGCTACACCATCGTCTCTCGAGACGGACGGCTGCCGACGGATTGATAATATCTCCTACAAATATTCCCTTGAACTTCTGCCTTTTTCTACTAAGGCTGCTGCCTGAAATGGATTGATACTTGTAGAAGCTGACCTTCTCAACAGTTAGTGTAATTGAGTTGGTTCTAGTTAAGCTCACTCAATTATACCCTTCCACTAGCCCAGGGAAGAAAAAGTTTCCATCAATATAAATCCTAAGTAATTCTGGAGTCACACAGGAGGTGTGGAGGGGAAGAGGTGCCATTATCCCCACACAGTAGCAGCATGAAGAGGCCCAGGCTACCTTTACAGGTCTTCCCATCCAACTGGAGAGTGAATCCAGCAGGACAACTGCAATGAACACCTGTCGAGGTATCCTTACAGGTGCGATCGCAGCCTCCATTGTTGACGGCACATGTTTCTGACAAGGAGGTAAGAAAAAGGCAGTTAGCTTCCTAAGGAAGTGCTAATACAGGTGGGAGGAAAGGGATATTAGTGCAGTGTTCATAACTAACAAAGTTCATTAAAGCCTAGAAGCATGGTGGGGTATTCACAGTTTTACCCTCACACCTCTGCCACCTGCAGATGAGATGGGGGGAGAGCAGGTGCAGCACCTCCCACCCATCTAAATAAGTGCCATCTCCCAAGGAAGCTTGATGGGTGACCAGAGGGATTAAGATGCCTCTTCCAACCTGTGGAGCCTTTCCCTCCATTGGCTGATTTGAAGCCACTAAAACTTCCTGTTGATCTACAGCCAGCGACCTGCTATGACTGACACATCTGGCAGGCTAGATGTGAACACAGAACAGAGAAAAGTGGGGGGGGGGTCCCCTTCATTAATTCTGAACTTTCTCCCTTCAGTATTAGTAACGGGCAAAGCAAGAGAAACTGAGCCTTACCCTCCCCAGCCAGTCTCTAGTCGCAGATCAATGGCTTCCTTCTTGCAACTGCCAGTTAACTCAGGTTAGAAGTTTACTTTCCATAAAACAACAAAAAGCTGTCAGAACTACATAAAAACTTAGCCACAGTTGTTAAATAGCATCTATAGAATGAAAACAATAAGCAAAATGGCCTTGTAGTTCTGCATTTCATACAATTACTCCAAGTAATAGACAAATGCTCTTCAACATTCATTCAATTGTTAGCATGTAGGTAGACAGAAACCTGCTTTTACTGCCATAGCTATCTCACTGTAGAGCCTGGGGGCACAAGCTTAATTCTGAGTAGACAGGACAGACAGGGCCTATGTGTTTATCTGTTTCCTCTCAAAACCTCACCAAAATGATTTTTTAAAGAATAAACCCATACGGATGAAGGAAACAGGAGAGAAGACACTAGATGAGGTTGTCAGATATTCTGGAAGTGGCCTGTCAGTGAACAGGCAGGGAGGAGCAGGGCAGGTACCAAGTTACTCTAAAGGCAGAGGTGAGGATAAAGGCAAAACAGGGAAGACTGACTGAAAGTCTGTATAACAAACAAATAAGCTCCCAGATTCCCTCCTAAATTCCACAGCCAGATGACTGCCCTCTCCTTATTGGCCTACAACAGAGAGATGTATCTTAGAGAAGTGGGACCAGAGAAGAACTGGACTCAAGGGCATGAGCAATAGCAGAGGGGGAGGGGGAGGTAATGTCAGTGTAAGTCTATACCCTGAAAAGAGAGATGGCAAATTTAACCCCCACCCAGCTGCCACAAGCCTATGTCCCCTCAGGAGAAGATTAAAAGATTCTTCTCCAGATAAACTGACCTGCCCAGGTGAAAGACCAATAGATACTGGCATTTGAGGATCTCCAAATGAAATGGCTAAGTCACTGCCTAGTCACCTGAGCATAAAGTCCACCAGCCTAAGGAATATTCAATTGGCTTTTTAGAATTTCACTATTAAATATGAAAAGTCAGTCAAGAGTCACCAGACATTTCAGGAAAGCCTCTAATATTAAATAAATACACCAAATCAAACAAACAGGAAACTTGGAGGAAACAAAGATAATACAGAAAACAAAAGAGAAGTTTTAAAAAAGCTTATAATTAATTTCTTCAGAGGGATAAGAAAAACATCCATGAAACAAAAACAGATTTCTACAACAAAAAAACAAAGTAAAAGTCTTGGAATTTCTTTTTTTTTTTAAATTTTATACAGAGGGGAGAAGAGAGAAAGAGAGGGAGAAAAACATCAATGTGTGAGAGAAACATCAATCAATTGCCTCTCACATGCCACCCCACCCCCACAACTGGGGACCTGGCCTGCATCCCAGGCATGTGCCCTGACTGGGAATCAAACTGGCAACCTTTTGGTTCCCAGGCCAGTGCTCAATCCACTGAGCCACACCAGCCAAAGCTCTTTGTTATTTATTTATTTATTTTTAGAGAGAGGTGAAACTGTTACAGAGCGAACCTGGCTACAGGTTCCATTAGTCCCATCTGGGGTCACCAAAACTACAACAGAGCGAAAGGGGGTTCTTTCACGTGGCATCTTGGTGTAAAACCCAACAACTAGTGTTGAGGAAAACAGGTCTTTACAATATTCCAACCTGGGGAGGATAGTCAGCACTTCAGCTCACAGCCCTGTTTTCCCCATGGGACCCAGCCCTTCCCCTGCTCCCCAAAAAGCTAGAAGCCAAAAACATGCCCAGAAGTTCCTCATTCCTTATCTGTCAGCTGTCTCCTTCAGGCTCTGGGTTACAATGTCATCAGCCTCTGTGTAACAGTCCAGGAAAACATGTGCCATGTTGCACTGGATCACACATGGTTGTCCCGTAGCCCTTTCAAAGCCGCATGGTATTCTCCCTTCTCAAAACCGCATGGAGAACCTTGCTAAAATGTCTGCCACCTATTTTTAAACCCCTGATTGCACTCTCTGACACAGTAGGTATGGTAACCAGTTCTGACCATTCACAGAACCTTGCACAGGCCCTGTATGCTCTCTGTACCATTCCATGGTCAAAACCCCTCCCATCTTCCTGGGGCCTTGGAAAACCCAAAGCCATTTGTGTAACAAAGACACTAGCCACTAGTCACAGGCATGTGAAAGCATTTTAAAAGCTGTTTCCTTTTCCCATCCCCCAACCCGCAGGCCCTGGGGATTTTTGGACACCCCCACTCTGTAACAAAAAGATGGAGAAAGAGAGGGAGAGAAACATTGATGTGAGAAAAAAACATTAATTAGCTGCTTCTTATATGCACCTTGACTGGGGATTGAACCTGAAACCCAGGCATGTGCCCTGACCAGGAATGGAACTGGCAATCTTTCACTTTGTAAGGCAATGCCCAAACAACTGAGCTACACCAGTCAGCACAAAGTTCTTGAAAATTCTTGAAAGCCAAAATTTAAAAAGAATCCTGTAGAAGTATTAGGGGCTAAAAACCAAAGGAAAAAAAAAATCTCCTAGAAAATAAAACAAAAATATAAAGTGAAAAGAGAAGAAAATTAGAGGAGCAATACACAAGTTACAATAGCCAGCTAATAGGAGTTCCAGAGAGAAAGAACAGAGAAAATGGAGTGAAGAAAATTATCAAAGAAAAAATATGAGAAAACTTAACAGAACCAGGGGACTCAAATGTCCACACTGAAAAGGCCAACAGAGTGCTCAACATCACAGGAAGGAAAAGTCCCACCATGAGAGAGTGAAATTTCAGGTGTCCAGGAACAAGGAGAAGACCCTAAAAATACCTGGAGAGAAGCTTTCATAGGTTCTGTATAAAGGATCAAGAAAAAAGACTTCAGACTTCTTGAAACAACACTGAATGCTTGAAAACAATAGAGCACTATTCAAAATTCTCATGGAATATTATTTCTAACTCTGAATTCTATACTGAGCCAAATTCTCTTTTTTAAATTATATTTTATTGATTACAATATTGACATTTGTCCCAATTTTTCCCCCTTTGCCCAGCTCCACCCAGCACCCCTCACTCCCTCAGGCAATCCCCACACCATTTCCATGTCCATGGGTCATGAATATAAGTTCTTTGGCTACTCCGTTTCCTATATTGTACCTCACTTCCCTCTGGCTATTCTGTAAATACCTACTTATACTTTTTAATCCCCTCACCTCTTCAACCATTCCCCACACCCACTCCCATCTGGCAACCTCAAAACACTCTCCATATCCATGATTCTGTCTCTGTTCTTCTTGTTTGCTTAGTTGGGTTTTTTAATTCAATTGTTGATAGATACGTACTTGTTGCCATTTTATTGTTCATAGTTTTGATCTTCTTTTTCTTAAATAACTCCCTTCAACATTTCATATAATGGTTTGGTGAAGATGAACTGCTTTAGTTTTTTCTTGTCTGGGAAGCTCTTTATCTGCCCTTTGATTCTATATGATAGCTTTGCTGGGTATTTTTTGTTTGTTTGTTTGTTTTTTCAATTATAGTTGTCCCATTTTTTCCCCCTTGCTCCCCCCAACACAGCCCACCCCTTCTCCCACAATCATATCCCTCTCCGTGTCCATGTCCATGAGTTGGGTAGAGTATTCTTAGTTGTAGGTCCCGCTTTTCATGACTGAATACTTCTTGTCAGTCCCTTCTAGCCTGCAAAGTTTATTTTCAGAAATCAGCTGACCATCTTGTGGGAACTCCCTGAAGGTAACTAACTTCTTTTCTCCTGCTGCTTTAAGATTCTCTCTTTAGTTTTAACCTTTGGCATTTTAATTATGACGTGCCTTGGAGTGGGCCTCTTTGCATCCATCTTGTTTGGGACTCTGTGTTTCCTGGATTTGCATGTCTATTTCCTTCACCAAATTAGGTAAGTTTTCTTTCATTATTTTTTCAAATAGATTTCCAATTCCTTGCTCTTTCTCTTCTCCTTCCAACACTCCTATTATGTGAATGTGGGACCTCTGGAAATTGTCCCAGGGCTGCTTATACTATCCTCATTTTTTGGATTCATTTTTTTCTTGTTCTGATTGTTTTTTGATTCCTTGTGTTCTAAATCATTGATCTGATTCTCAGTTTCATCCACTCTACTGTGTTTTCCTATAAATTGTTCTTTTATTTTAATTAGTGAATCCTTCATTTCTGACTGGATCTTTTTTATGCTACTGAGGTCCTCACTGAGTTCTTTGAGCGTCCTTATAACCAGTGTTTTGAACTCTGCATCTGATAGATTGCTTATCTCCATTTTGTTTAGTTCTTTTTCTGGAGTTTTGATCTGTTCTTTCATTTGGGCCATGTTTCTTTGTCTCCTCGTTTTGGCAGCCTCCTTGTGCTTGTTTCTATGAATTATGTAGAGTTGTTATGACTCCCTGTCTTGGTAGTGTGGCCTCATGAAGTAGGTGTCCTGTAGGATCCAGTGGCACAGCCTCTCCTATCACCAAAGCTGGGTATTCAAGGTGCACCCTCTGTATGGACTGAATACATCCTCCTCTTGTAGTTGAGCCTTGATTGCTGTTGGCAGGTCAACGGGAGGGATTTACCCAGGCCAGTCAGCTGCAAGGACTGGCTATCACCACTGACCACCAATCTCTGCCCTCCATGGAGGATCAGCTGTGCAGGGGCAGGGTGGTGATGCTCCAACGTGGTCTGCAGCTGTCCACTGGGTGTGCAGGTTCTGTGGTTTCCTGGGAGGAACAGGCCAAGGTCAGCCCTCACCTGTGTTCTGCCTGGGGCCACCCTGCATGACCTATAAAGCAATCTGAGATGGCTGCTACTTGTGCTGGTCTTAGAGAGTCCCAGGGAAAGCCAAATTGTGAATCTAGGCTGGCTGCTACTAGTGCCGGGCATGGGGCCACTTAGCAAGAGGTATCGGGGCTGGGGACTCACTGAGGCCAGCTGTAGCTTGTTTAATATAATTTAGGAAGTTGTGAAGCATGAGCCAAGAACAGTTATTCATATGGAAAAGCAGCTTGGGTGGGCCTGTAAGTTGGGTGGGGCAGAGTCTCTGGGGAACTCCAAGGCGAGTCAAACAGTGCTAGCCAGGTTGATGGAATCACAGATATGGCACCAGCTTGCTGGCTCTGTTAGGGGAGGGTTAAGAAAAGAGACAATGGCTTCTACTCACCTTGATGCCAGATACATCAGGTCCTCCCTTTATGCCACTGGTGCATTTCAAGCTCCCACCCTGGTGCTGGAGCTCAGACTCAATCCCCACTGGTTTTTGCAACCAGAAGATGTGGGGACTCATCTTCCGGGCACTGGAACCCTGGGCTGGGGGTCCTGTTATGAGAATTGGACTCTTGACTCCCAAGATTTTTATTTACCACACATGGGTGAGGGACCAACCTGTTCTGCATCTTTGCCCCTCCTACCAGTCTGGATAGATGTGGTTTCTTTAATTCTGTAGTTGTTGGACTTCCATTCAACTTGATTTGTGATGGTTGTTCTATATTTTAGTTGTAACTTTGATGTGGTTGTGTGAGGAGGTGAGCCGTGTTTACTCATGTAGCCATCTTGATCGGAAGTCCTTCCTAAGCCAAATTCTCAATAAAGGAGGAAAGTGGAATAAAAGGCAGTTTCAGGCATGCAAAGTTGTTTTTTTTTTTTTTTAATTTACATTTACCCATGTAAACTAACAAAAGAGAAGACATGGGATCTGCCGAAACAGGAGAGTGGTGAAGGGAATTCCAGGCTGGTGCTAAAGGGAAAGCCCAGGTGAGCCGTGTACAGCTGGCCCAGAGACAAGCCCCACCAGAGCAGGTGGGAACCTCTGACTAGACTTTTTAAGAAGGAAACACAATTGATAAGTTAACTGCAATGTATTTGAAGACATTGAAAAGGGTTCCAGAGCTCTGCCATAAATTTGCAAAAGAACATATAAGAAGTACTTAGAAAACTAAGCAAGAAGAAATTATAATCATAGCACATTACGTGACTCTCGGGTGAATCATATTTAGGTAGTCATAGTCACAATAATGTAAACATGTAATGTTGATTTAAATCATGCTAAAACCATAGTAAGGATATGAGGGGAGAGAGAGAGAGAGAGAGAGAGAGAGAGAGAGAGAGAGAGAGAGAGAGAGAGAGAGGAGGAAGCAGAAGAGAACTTAAACTTAGTGTTCTGTGGTAGGAAGTCAAAAGCTAATTTCTAAAACTGACACATCAAGAAATAACTATAGAATATCACAACAAAACAGGAAAAAAGAGATATAACTGTATAGACTTCACTTTTCAGAAATATGGGGAAGGGGAGTCAGGAGAAGAAACAACTAGAAAAATTAAAAATTTTTGCCTCTGGCAAATCGGATGAGGGAATGGCAAGTTAGGAGACAAGGAAATGATGTATTTCATTACCAGCTTCATAGTACTAATTAAGTTTTTAAAGTTTTTACATTATTCACATGTACTATTTTGATTTAAGGCAATCAAAAACAATAGTTTTAAAAGGGCAGAAAAGATCAGAAATGTTCCTGCCTGGTGGCTAATGGCTGCTCAGCATCTCACCTGACTGCTAAATCCAGAAGTTACCAAAAGATAGTTTTTGTTTAAGTCTAGCAAAGCTTCCTCCAGAATAAAAATGTGTCGGAGGATCTGTCTGATTCCCACGCCCACAGCCACCGCCTCTACTCTGCTGCCGTCTCCAGCTCCACTGTCGGACCTGCTGGCAGACCCTCCCCCGTCCCACAGCCAAGTGCCGCTCTTCTCCACTCATCTCGCCTGGCAGTGACATGGGCGAAGTCAGAAAGAGGAGACTGAGTGGACAAAGACAATAGACTCCTCGCCAGGCTAAGCTAGGAGCTGCCCGAAGGGCCTCTCTGGCCATGGCTACTGAGAAGGAAGGGAAGTGACATCCCAAGTAACAAAGGTTACTGACCACCCACAAAGTCCCAGGCACTGGACTCTGTGCACTTGTGCATATTATTGTCTTAACTGAGCTTCCTGACAACCCTAAGAGGTAGGTCTTATTATATCTATTTTATTTTACTTGTTATCCTTACCTGAGGTCATGCTTATTGATTTTAGAAAGAGAGTAAGGGAGGAAGAGAGACGGGGAGAGAAACATTGATGTGAGAGAGACACAGCGATCGGTTGCCTCTCACACGCTCTGACCAGGGATGAACCTGCAACCTAGGTATGTGCCCTGATGGGGAATTGAACCTGCAACCTAGACATGTGCCTTGACAATGACCTGAACCCATGACCTTTCAGTTTACAGGATGACACTCCAATGGAGCCAGGCCAGCCAGGGCTTATTACATGTATTTTAAAGAAAAACTAGGAAATGGGGGCACGGGGCAGTTTACCCAGGTGTCACACAGCTAGCTGGGGCAGCTCTAAGATGTTAACCCAGTTATTCTGATGGCTTGGCTGGTGCTCTTCCAACAATACTGGGGGGCTCGAATGCTGATTAAGCAACAGCAGTGGATAGAGATCAGACATACCCTGGTTTGACAGGAACTGCTGACCACAGTCCAGCTGGTATGAGGGCACATGGGTTCAGGCCTGATGTCATTGGGGAGGGCAATGGGCAGCGACAGTGGCCGGGGGAGAGTGAATGAGGCACCTACCCATGAGCAGCCGCCGTTTCACCCGTTTGTCCCCATCTGCCACTGATGTGGCATTGCTCTCTGTCACCTCCAGGGCAGTGTCCTCTCGCTCTACAAGAGGCACAAGAGAGCACAGTTCTCAGACCGAATGAGTCAGATTAGTCATCCCCTACACAACCACATCTGCTGAAACCCCAGACACGAACGCAATGTAAGATATGTGACTGTTCACTCAATAAAAATGTGTTGTCATCAGGCTCCGTGGGAAGCACAGCACGTGATATGTCCGCAGAGCCCTAGTAAACCTTAAACATGGAAAGGATTTTTGAAGCACATTGCATGGACCAAAGAGACACTAGGGGATGCAGGCTTCAGACTCACACCAGTACCCTCAGTCCAGGACAAAGAGAATCTTACAAAGTGGAATTAACAAAGGATATGCCGCGACAGATTGGGCGGGCGCCCCACCAGGAATATGCAACCCTGGCTCCTGCTGACATAAAGGCCACTGTGTCATCACAAACAGCTACATTTAAGTTTGTGTCGCCCTAGCCCCTCGGGATGTGTTGTGCAGTCTCCGGAATACTGGCTTCAGGAGACGGACCCCATTCCCTAGACCACTCCCACTGCTACATGTGAAGTGGCACGGGACCAATTTAGGGCCAAATGCACTGGAAACACCTGCATCTGGTGCTAAGCAGCATTAATAGTCGGTTAGGGTTGGGGTTAGGGTCAGGGTTAGGGTTACGGTTGGGCAGGCTGGGGTCACCACTCACCAAGGCAGCTCCTCCCATCTGTGTGCATCTTGTACTGCGGATGGCAGCTACACTCTGGACCTTCAGCTGTGTCCTCACAGGAGTGATGACACCCACCATTTCCATGGTTACAAGTCACTGAGAGGAAAATGAATCAGAGCATAAAGCACTGAGACTTCCACAACCAGGGCTGTGTCTGTGCCAGAAGAACACTGATTTTCATTCAGCAAATATCTGAGCACCTAGTACCTGCTGCGCCCTGTGCACAGAAGAGATAACTCTCATTCAGACTCTGTCTCTGTGTAAACAGATAGTCACAATATGGAATGTAGAGATGCTGAACGAGAATGAAGGTGGAGATGGGAAGGTGGGGGTGCAGATTTTCACTATTTAAGGGAGCTTATAACAAAATATTGTAGACTACAGCTTTCCTCGGTCAGGAGAAGTTTGTGTGTTGACACAGCTCTACTGAGGCTCTTGGAAATGCAATAGCACTTTATGTCTGGAACAAACAGACAACATTTAATTTGTACATACGTACAGGGTTTCTTTCATCAGATTCCATCTGAATTGGTTAGAAGGAAGGGTGATAATCAGGGGAAATGATGATGCTTTGTATACAATTAATGCAATATTAACCAGTAATTACAAGGACTATGTATAAATGCATAGATGACAAGCCAAAAAAACAACAACAAAAAAAGCCAACTACAAAACTATCTATTTATCAAACTGAACAATGATTACCTCCGGCAAAGGAAATGGGAGGAGGAAGATTATATTTTCTTTACACACTTTGGGCTGTTTAAATTCTTACATAGGCATTGTAATTCTTCTAATTTAAAAGAACTAAATGCATATTTGTGGTGTGAGAAACTGTTCTGTGATTATAGTTATGTAAAAATTGTTTTATGCATATGAACAATGACTAAGAATATGAAAAAAGTGAAACAGCTGATTATGTGGTGGAATTCTGCATCTTTTTTTCTTTCCAGTATGATTATATTATTTGAGCAGTGATACCTTAAAAAATTTAAAATTTAAAATTTAAAAGAATAAGCTTTCAGTTATTCTATTGGCCACTGAAAAAACCAGAAATGCTGAGAGTCTCACTGCACAGGTCTTGGAGGATCTGGGTCCTCTGAAGATACCTGGAGCTAGAAGTGGTCTCTCTGCCCAGCCCCTGGCAGAGAGCCCCCAGGGACAGCCTCACTTCTAAGGGCCCTGAGAGCCTGTCAGCACTCGTTTGTGAGGTGGCCCCAGCCCTGGTTCGGCAGGCTTGGAGGCTGCCTCTGCTTTGTGATGGAGACTTTGCTCTTAAGGTGGTGTTTATAAGAATTAAGTAGGACATGGTACATCTTCGGACACGACTTTGCACATAATAAATGCTTCCCCAAAGGTAGACATTACTCTTATCATTATTAGAAGTTATGCAGGATATTTAAAGTTGAGTGAGAATTCACCAAGCCAAGAAGGGAGGAGTGCTTAGAAAAGGCTTGTGGGCATGAAAGACTATGGGCTGTTCTCTGAAAGCCAAAGAGTTGGTGTTTGCGGGGGAAAGAGGTGGACAATGGTTATAAAAGAAGCAGGGACCAGGTAGCAAAGAGCTGTGATTACCAGATAAGGAAATCTGATTTTTGTTCTATGGGAATGGGGATACCCAGCCCCCAACATTCACACTCCTTCCTCCTGAATTTCATTTCCTTCTGATTGGTTCCATTAAAAAATACCATTTTCTTCCCTTTGGGGGACTACCGTTGGGCAGTGAACTGAGCACTCAGTGGAGGTGGTGTTTCTGATGCTGGGCTGCCAACAACTGTGGAGAGCAGGACCAATAAAATGGCATTGGTCCGATCAAGATAGCATAAAGTATATAAAACAAAGTAGAGTCCCTCATGTCAACTTAGATTCAAGAGGGAAACTACTTAAGTCACTCTAAACACATCTGGAAAGGGGACACACTTAAGATATCTACCCACGTGGTCAGAACAGACACGTCTGGCAAGGAGACAACACTAAGATATCTGCACATGTGATCAGAACAGCCATGTCTGCAGAACAGGACCACCCATAGATAGGCTTCTGCGGAAATTCCACTCTTGCCAGTAGGGGTGTCAGGCCATGTACCACCCATAGGCTCCTGGGAAAATTCCAAATTTGGTATCAGGGGTACCAAGACATTTACTGAAAAGACCCAGAAGGGTGGAGTACACCACTTTCAAGGTATAACTGAGGTAGGCTCCAGCCCACTGCTGAGACAGCTGAGTTCCACACACCAGAGTGCTGCTCTATGCCATGCTTATGTCCCTTAGAATCGGCCACTGGAGGCTCTGCCCTGCTGAACTGAGGACTTTCCCTGCCCTGCTGCCCACCTGGCTCCAGAGATCCTTCCTTGCAAGATGCTGACAAATCCTCTGTCCACCATGCTGTCTCCCAGACCTGCAGACTGAGACTCTGGGACTCAGGTTCATTGTCCCCCATTGATTGCTGTGTGTGTGCATGTGTGTGTGCATGCGTGCATGCGTGTGTGCATGTGTGTGTGTGTGTTGCAATTCTCTTAGATTGTTAAAGTAACAGTAGGATATTAATGCATGTTGATGTTCTACTTTGACTGAACCTACATTCAATGAAAGCTGAGTGAATAGCATAGTTACCCTGTATGACTCTTGTCTATTCCTTGGTGGCAGGCTGCTCAGCAGGCAGCTATCTGAGCAGCTACCTGGCTGACTTATAGGAAAGCCCATATCACGAACAGACACTCTTGACAACAACCTCTGGGGCAGGATGGTTCCCAGCACAGTGTGCACCAGTCTATACTTACAGATACAGTCTCTCTGGTTCTTTGCCAGCTCAAAACCAGGCCTGCATTCGCAGGCAACGCTGCCCCTTGGAGCCTCCTTGCAGATGTGACTACAGCCATGATTCTTATTCATGCAGCTCAGGCCCTCTGCAAAACAAAGCAGCACATGAGCCACAAACCTACCTACCTGCCTGCCTGCCTGTGACTCCAGCAGCCCCATATTTTAAAAGAATATGTTATTAAAATCAAGGCAGGTCAATGAACAGTGATATGAAAAATTTCTTGTTACCAAAGAGATAAGATGTCTCAATTCCCCTAAAACGGTAGGAGCCCCACCAAAAAACTGAAAAGAAAGCTTCCACCAGATCTCTGAGCATGGAATCAGAGCCTGCTGACCCCAGAACTTGTTACCAGTGCTGATCAGGAATGCGAAGAGGAGAGTGCCTCTAAGACACCCTGCAGGTAGACTGAAGAAGAATCCCAATGTTTTCACATAGTCTTGAAGATGATCTTCAGAAAATTTCCACCTTCCTCTCTATCCCCACCAAATCTACATTTGGGTGGGGACCGTGACTACTGTATTTTGGCACCACCATATGGACACCTGCCCAGGGACCTCTCTTTTATGACCAACCACTCCAGTTAGTCCCTGGGACCTTCTCTCAGCAAGCTTGGGGCACAAGCCTCTGATGACAACAAGAACATGATGACAAAGAGAACAGAAGGAGGACTCCTCCATGTGGTGTGCCTTGGCTGCTGTGTAATTCTTTTGGGTGTACTGTAAGTTTCATTAGGCCCAATCTTGTGGTAACCGTGGTGGGAAGGAGGACAGGTGGTTGTTTTCCTGGATGGTCTAACATACATGGAAATGACAGAGCCCTAGCAAAGTGTACGCCCATGTAGTTTGCCAGCATTGTGCCTCATCTCAAAACCCAGTGAGACCTTGATGCCTGCAGCGCTTTGAAGAAACTATTACCATATCCAAGAGTATTCTCAAAATGCCGGCTCTGTTCATGGTGCATTATTCATGTGACGCTTCTTCAAATGTGTGCAATGCGACTTTATAACATCTTTGAAAGTAGGGATTTTGTTCTCATTGGCTCCCTACTAACAAGACACTTTCTAATATTGGAAGAAACACTGTTTTATTTCTTTTTAAATATTTTATTTATTTACTTTTTAGAGAGAGGGGAAGGGAAGGAGAAAGAGAGAGAAACAGTGATGTGTGAGAGAAATGTTCATAGGTTGCCTCTCACACACCCCCACTGGGGACCTGGCATGCAACCCAGGCATGTGCCATGACCGGGAATTGAATCAGCAACTGGTGACCTTTTGGTTCCCAGGCTGGCACCCAATCCACTGCGCCATGCCAGTCAGGTCAAGAACACTGTTTTAAACATAAGTACAAAACATTTTCATTCAACTTCCTTAGAATCCCATACTGTTGTGTATTGTGCCCCTAAAACCTTAGCTGCTTGGTTCTAATGAAGTCAAAAGTCGCCTCTCTCCAATTCTACCACAGACCCATTGATCTATGCTGAACTGGAAAAATTGTTTTAATACAAACAGATGTCATTCCCATTTCAAAAGATAGCACAATAGTTAATACATCCCATACTCTCCTAAAACTATCTTGGTTTTATCTGACAGTTACGAGCTGTTTGAACTCCCGCACTCAATCTGCTGGAAGGTGCTGGGATTCATTCACCCATGCCAAGGGCTGCTGTCAATTACTGCAGAAAGAGGCTAGCACTGGATCAGTGGAAACCTGTCTTTGTTCTGACTGGTGATTTCTAAAGATGTTATTTTCTCCTGGTGCCGCAATGGCATAGGAGGCAAGAGATGCCTCCAGAAGCAATGTTCTGTCCTCCAGGGAAGGCACAGAGAGCTTTACATTTGTCCTTGAGTCAGCAGAGCATTTGAAATAACAGGTGCCAGGCCCTGGCTGGTATGGCTCAGTTCGTTGGAGCATCGTTTGATAGACTGAAAGGCTGCAGGTTTGATTCCCAGTCAGGGCACATGCTCAGGTTGCAGGTTCGATCCATGGTTGGGGCATGTAAGAGAGGCAACTGATTGATGTTTCTCTCTCACATTGATGTTTCTCCCTCTCCCTCCCTCTCTCTCTAAAAGCAATGGAAAAAAAAATGTCCTTGGGAGAGGATAAAAAACAAATTTAAAAAAATAACAGGTGCCAGGAGCATCTAGGGGTATGAATAACAGTGCCCCAAGAAAAAGCAGAGGTAGCACTTGCAAAGTACACTCCCCAAACAGGTCAGCTGCTTCTTTTTCTTCTTTTTCACTCTGTTTACAAGTCTGTTAAGACATATGCAAAGTGACCTTTCCTGCCTCAGAGCAATTCATTTATACAAGAAATATTTCGTAAGAACTGTGTGCCAGATGCCATGGAGAGACACAGAAAGTTGCCCCTGCTGTCACAGCAGATCAAGCTAGACCCAAACTTTCCAGGAGAAATGGAGGCTTAAATGGCTCTGGAGATGCTGAGGGCTTTTCAAGAGCTGACCCAAGGCTTTTCAAGCGGTGACCTGAAGCTTTTCAGTACCGTGACTCAAAACAAGGCTACTGCTACGCGAGGCAGATGGATCTAGTCCAAACTGGGAGTCCCCCGTCCATGGTCCTGGCTCCCCTAGAGACCAGCCTGGCAGTTGTGTTAAGGGTAGTCAGTTCACCAGGAGGGAGACAGCTCAAACACGTTAGAAATGCCCCCTTCCGGTGGTCTCCAGGCTCAGGATATCAATGAAAAATACTTCTGGAAAGCAAATAAAAATATGCCTTGCCAACAGGGCGAGAAACGTTGTACAAAGGGGGAAACAGGCCCCGCTGAGAGCACAGCCCCTTCCTCATGACCCTGACACCTTCCCCATGCTCTGAAAAGGCAGCAGGACAAACATCTAAAAATATTCTCAGCGCAGACAAAACAAAGGAGGAATGCTCATTTTGAGAGCCTGAGCACCCGTGAATAGGGACAAAGGCAGGCGGGGCACTGTCTCTCTCCAGCCTACCCCCATTACATGGGTGAAAACACACAGTCTCTGTCAGAGCTCTGGGGTCTCTAAGAATTTTTTTAAGAAGTCAATGGCTTGTGCTTTCCCTCAGAATCAGCTATTAGAATTCCCTATGATGCAGAACATCTAGTAAATGATTATTAAAAACAACTACACTAGAAAATACTAGCTTGCAGTGTTACCTTCCTTTAACCACTTTTTAAATATCAACTGTAGGTTTTAAAGTCTATTTTAATACAGTTTCTAAGGGTTTAATGTGCACGGCAGGGAGGAAACCCTATAGGAACACTGTTTAGGGATTGTTCTGCTGGAAGAGTTAAAACCCGGGTGGAAGGGGTCTCAGTTACAGAGCGCTATAATCTGTTGGCTCCTGCTGATGTGAATTTGCCAAGCCATCAGGTTGAAACACAACAGAAAATCACAGGGAGCGCTTCCAGACCACAACACAGATTCTTGGATTTTGGTTTTAGCTCCAGACAAATACATTCATTTTAAATACTCTTCAGGGGTTCCAAGAATGTCTGAATTGTGGAAAATTTAGAAAACACAGATTGTGGAAGGGAACTGCTTTTGTATTTATTTCTGTTATGAGGAGCCTGTGTCTCTAATGGGTCAAGGGGGCTTGTCGGAGGGGAAGAAGGGACCACTGCTCTGGAAGTGCAAGGCTAAGGGATGAGTGTGGCTTTGTGAGTGGATGGGATCCACACTGGGGGTGTGTGAGCAATGGCTTGACCTACGGGTCCCCCCCCACCCTCCCACTGCCAGAAAAGAAAGCAGAGTAACCTCTAGGAAAGCAGCTTTGAGCACCCAGAGGGGAGATGGCCTGAGACCAGATCACAGTGCTGCTGGCCTCTTCATTATGCCTCAGACCAGAGGCAGAGCGTGCCAAAGAGTCCAGAGAGACCGGCAGGAAAATGAACCCCAACCGCTACTCTATCAAGACTACATGAGACAGAGATGTGTGAACACCCTGCTCCAGCGCCCACAGGGAGCAGGCTGGGGAGGTGAGCGCCAGCGAACCCTCCACCCGGTGTTTTCTCTGACTATTCTTGGTACCCAAACAGGCTTTCTAGGTAGGTCTGAGGAAGGAGCCATCCGTCTCAGGAAATGAGGCAAAAACCATCTTCCACAAAGAAACCCTTGAAAAGGCACTGTAACCACAATTAAAATAATAGACCTACAAATCTGTGATTAAATAATAAAAGATCTTAAAATGGCCTCGTTCTTAAGTTATGAAAATGAATAAACAGCACATAAGGAGTTAATAGTCTAATATTTGGGGCATTTCTTTTGAAAACAGGCACAGGCAACCCTGGGAGAAGAAATGCAGCCACTAAAACGTGATTATTTGGCTCATGAAAGAGCAGAGAAAAATTATTAAAAGTACATCGTTCGGTGAAAAGTGTCTGAGTGGCCACATGGACTCAATGCCTCTCCCTCCCAAGAGTCCACTGAACTAATAGAGGAATTTTAAAAGGTATAAACTCAAAGCAGAGAGAAGAAAAAGAAGGTCATCAAAAGAGAAGAGTTCTCTGCAAATTTAGGGAGAAATGGTAAGTGGTGACATAGAGAGCCCAAGTCTGGGGAGGAGTCCCCTGCCCCCTCCCCACGCCTGCCCCTGCCACCCCTCACTCCAGCGGAGGAGGCTGAGAGTTCAAAAATGCAAAACATAGGGAAGGCCAGATCTAGCCTCCGGGTGCAAACAGGGCAAAGCTCTGGAAGTCTCCACAGGAGGGCTCCAGCCCTTCCCCACCCGCCCTGAGCAAGGAGCAGGCTTGCACTTGGTGCTGTGGTTTGCAGCACGTTTTTGAAAGACTTGGCAGGTTGTCCATTTCTCCTGTGATATCTAGTCATGTTTGAAATATACTCTATTTAAAGATTAGAATCAGAGAATGTGAGAGTCTGAAGAGACCTCAGAGCTCAGCCTCTTCTTTTGCCAGGTGAAGAAGGTGAAGCTCAAACAACCTGCCCACGGGTCCCCAGTAACAGAGTCTGGAACACTTTCTATAGCCCATACTTCCCTTCCACAGTCACTGAGGGTGGGGGAGTCTCAGAGGTGACCTTCCCCCACCCCCACGCCCCACCCACAGCAAAGCAAAGGTACCTTCTGAGCGGTGAATGCACGTGTGCTGATTGTCACTCAGGAAAAACCCCTCCTTGCAGTGGCACTTGTAGCTCCCCATGATGTTGACACAGGTATGCTGGCAGCCACCATTGTTCTCCAGGCACTCGTCCACATCTGGGGAGAGTGGGGGAAGGCTTAGCCTTTGCTTCTGTGACTGTTTCAAATACCCTGCCCAGCCCAGCAGCTCAGGGACTCCTACTAAGCAGATAAGCTTCCTTTTCCAGTCTCTGCATCACAGAAACTCCAAGAATGGAAACCAGTGGGACCCCCAGATGATTAACCAACCCTCATGGCTCAGGGGCCCACTTAAAAAAGGCCTTCCACATGCACACAAGATAATCAGTTCAGTAAATATTGATGGAACACCTTCTCCTTCCAAAGCAGTGAAACAGAAGAGTAAGATCAAATTCCTTCGCTCTAGAAGCATGCTCTTCAGGAGAGGGAATGAGACAAATGTACAAGAAATTATGAGATATGGTAAAAGGCGGCACAAAGGAAAGGGCGGTCACACCTGGTTGTGGGGTATCAGGATGGGTTTTATGGACAAGCTGACCGAAGGATGGGCCCTGCGGGACTCCTTCAGTCACAGATCAGGAAGAGGGATTCTAGGCAGGAGGAGTGTGAGCACTAGCGGGGAGGCTGGGGAGCACAGAGCCTGCTCAGATAATGTGGGTTGTTTCCCTGGGCTGCAGCCTGGGTACAAACAGGAGACAGAGCTGGGAAGATAGAATTGGGGTCACACTGCAAAGGACCTTGAGTAACAAGCAAAGAAGGTCCTGCTTCATTTGGGAGGCAGCTGGGAACCACTTGGAGCAAGGATGATGTGGTCAGACCCTCGTGTTGGGAAGAACAAGGCAGCAGCTGAGGGAAGGACAGGAGGAATGGGAAGCCTGGGAGTCTGGCTTCACCGAGTGTCTGAAGTAGCCACGCCCGGTGCTAGTGGGGGACTGGACCTGGGGCCTGGCAGTGGAGATGCCGAGGAACGAGGAAATAAATGAAGACTATGGATAATTCCTACAGGACGGGGAGCCAGTGGGCATGTGGCCGGGGGTCGGGGGGCAAGAAACATGGGCAAGAGCAGCACTGGGTACAGAGGTGGGGGTGGAAGTGTGGTTGGGCTGCCCCCGGTGGGGAGGTGACAGTGTGAGAGGCTGGCCTTCAGGCCCAGGTCCAGTGGGCAATAGGTAACCTGCCCCTGGCGTGGTAAAGACAGCTCTGAAAACCATTTGTGATGGCCTGATCTGTGAACGTACCTGAGAAAGCCAAAGGCAGGAGTGTGGGAAGGGCTAGAGGGGAGCAGAAAGGGGACACCAGAGGTAGAATTGAGGAAAGTGCAGGGGCAGGAGGAGGTAGAGGAGACAGCAGGAGCCCCAGAGAAGGGGCCATCAGAAACACAGCAGAGGAGGTACCTCCCCAGTGCCACACCCCCAGGGTGGTGTGAGGGGACTTCACATGGCTTACTGCCTTGCGTCCTCAAAATTTTTTTTTTTTAATTTGTACCTTTTAACCCCTAAGAATCTTTTACTTATTCATCTCCACCAGACTGCAAACTCCTTGAGGACCAAGCTTTGTGTTTTACCTGGCACAGCCCCGGAACCTACAGCTGCACCCGAGCGGCTCAAAGCGTGAACTAGCAAGCAGGAGAGCACAGCATCACCAGGGCCAAAGAAGAGGAAACTTCCAGAAAAATCGCAGACATGGCAGAGGCTCAAGAAGAAGGCTGATAAAAAAGCAATTTATCTTCTGCAGCCTGATTTCCCATGTGCCTATCACTAGCTCCTGGGCACATCCGTAACACGAAAATTCACATTTAAATATCTGTTATCTGGTTTCAAGCTTCAGATCTTACAGTCATTGGTCTTCCCACACTATCGAGCAGATGCCTTTCTAAACTGATGGGACTCGAGCCATCCCCTAAAGCCTAACAAACTTGCCCTTTTTTGTGCCAAAGGGTGAAGGGAGCACATTTCAGAGGGTGTGCCACCTGGAACACACCTGGCCTAGGTGTTCCTCAGTGAGGACTCATGGTGCCCCAGAGAGATCTGCCTCCCTGAACACCAAATCCTGGGTTGCTTTTGGGTACAGGTGTGCTCCACTCGGAGCCGCCACCCCCACCCCACGTTTAACCACTATTCCTTTTCTCCAGAGCAATTAGAAATGAGTCATTAACTTAGGCGACGCACTCTGACTGAATTAATACAAAGTGTGTGCGTTCACACGCACACACGTACAGATCACTAAGTCATTGAGTTTCTCCAGACTGTAAAACAGTATTTTACAACCCTGGCTGCAGTTTAGAACCCCGCGCGGCCTGGACCCACCTCCTGAGACCTAATAGAAGAGGTCTTGGATGGGACCCTAGGCCATGGTGTTGTTTCAAACTTCCTAAGTGCGTTCACTGTGCAGCTGGAGTGGAGAACCACTGCCACAAGACGGAAGAGCTCTGTCCTGCTTCCAGGCCTCAGTAAATAGAAACTGAATTCAGGTGGGGCAAGTGGCATGGAAGAGCTGCATTTCATTTTTCAGACTCCCAGGCATTCAGATCTTGGAAGACTCTGGGGTTAGTGCCAGAGCTAAGTGGTGTTTGTACTTTGTAGATTCTGGCTAATGTATTTGTGGCTAGTGTGTGGTTATGGGGGCCAAAGAGAGGTGGGGGCTCTCCCCAGAGAACACAGGAAACTGCCACTCCTGAGAAGTCCTGGCTCTGGGCTTCTTTCTGGTCACAAAATGCTTCAGTCCCTTCAAGTCTAACTGGCAGAGAAGCCTCTATGCATGCTGGTCCTGCCCTTCTTACTGTACGTACCACTTTATTTTCTCAAGGATTTTTAAAAAAGAATCCTTAGCCCGTTCAGATAGTCAGCAGATGCTCCAGGTTTTTCTGAAAGGCAGATCTTTGCTACCAAACCCACAAAGAGACCCCCAAGGACAGGAAATGGAGAGAGTCTGCTGAAAAAAATGTGTTAGTGGCCAGGCAAGGAGTTTTAGCCCTTGAGTTAGGGACTGCCAAGAGCGGTGTTTACATTGGTTTCTTATGCCAGGAATGAAAGAACTTAGAAATAGCAAGCAATTGGACCGGGTCGAGAGTTGGATAGTCTTAGAGGATGCAGGACACAGGTGTTTGTGGTCTGTTTGCATTTTAAAGCTGGTGCCATCAGTTGTACGGGAGGACGTCATGGGAGACAGATGGTATCAGATTCCTTTGACACTGATGACCCTTCATGTGGCTGACCCACTGATGTCCACGTGGTTGACCAAAGGGCAACTTAAGCCAGGCCCTGACTCTGTGCTCCCTTACAGTGGGAAGAGCCACTTGATCAAATGCTTTCAGATCAGTGTAAAAGTCATGGATAAGTATGGGCAGAACATGTGTTTTTTGTGAAGTATTTTCCTTTGGGACTCACTCCTCATGTGACCTTTATCCACTTCAGTGTCACCTGGAGCCTCTTCCTGATGTAAACTCTGCCCTTTCCTGTCTGTGAGGTCAGGCCTTGGGATAGACCACTTGGCTTGATTGAGGGCCAGAGAATCACTAAGCCCTTTTCGGACTTCCTAGGCCATCAGTTCCACAAAAGGGCACATTAGAGTGACAATCCTGAGGGCAGCAATACATTGAGATTAATGAAAAACTAAAAAAAAAAAAAAATCACTTTTAGTAATCTGTTGGGAAGCATACAGTATGTTTATGTGGGGGGTTGGTTGTTGATTTTTATTTTGTTTTTACCATTTGCTGGGGGGAATCTCACATTTCCCTTTGATCTACCAGCAGTGGCATTTTGTGGATTGGTCTCTGATGGCAGACCCTGTCATCACAGTTGTGCTCAAACCCATAGCCTGGGAGAAGTGTCAGCTTCCAAAGAACAAGAAGCCACACCGACTGACTGGGAGTTAAGAACCAGGGCCAGGGTTGGGTGGGGTGGATTTATATTAAGAATGATCACAATAAAAACTAAAACACTTTGCCTGGTTTTCTGTCAGAGAATGTGATTTCTAGGGGGTAGAAAACACAAGTCTCTGAGTCTCTGATCTCCTTTTTGTTTTAATGAGTATTTCATCAAAGGAAAAACAGGGTGTGGTGCCAGAAGATAAAGGAGAATTGCCATTTCCAACCGTTTTCCTTACCAAGACAATTATGTCCATCATGAGCCAACATGAAGCCATCAAAACAAGTGCAGCGATAATTGCCTGGAATATTCAAACAGTCATGGACACAGCCTCCTTTGAGTTCATTTTCACATTCATCAATGTCTGAGAAATAAAAGAGAAGTAAACCAGACAGATGCTATTTCTTTAGCATGAAAAAATGTACATTTACCTTTTAACCAGTCATCGACTTCTAGGGCTCTACCCTGAAGAGACATCTCCAACAACCAGAAAATAAGTAGACAAAGGATTATTCACTGCAGCATTTGTAATTAGAAAATACTAAAAACAACCTAAGTTCCCCATACACAGCAGAGGTTTGAAGAATTATGGTATATTTATTCAATGAAATTCTAAGTCGCTGTTAAAAAAAACAATGAATAAGATCTCTGTGAACTGATTTGTAGTGATTTCTAGGATATACTATTAAGTAAAAGAAAAATGCAAAAGAGCATCTATGGTATGTTATATTTCTGTAAAAAGTAAGGGAATAAAAAAATAAAAAACATACACATGAAATTCCAACATGCTTTTTTATTTCCTTTCTTTTTTTCTTTTTTTTTTGGCAGAACTTAATAAGATTATCCTAAAGTTTATATGGAAATGCAAAGACTCAGAAGAACCAAAACAATTTTGAAAAAGAAAAATTAGAAGACTTTCACTTATTATATAGTTACAGTCATCAAGACAGTGTGTGGTATGGCATAAAGTCAGACATACAGATCAACAGAACAGAACAGAGAGCCCAGAAATAAACCCTTATATTTATGCTTACCTGATTTTAGACAAAAGTGCTTAGACAATTTTTCAGGAGAAATAATAGTCTTTTCAATAAATGGTGCTGAGACTTAGATATCCATATGCAAAAGATTAATTTGGGCTCTTACCTTATACCACATACAAAAATCAACTCAAAATGGATCAGAGACCTAAACATAAGAGCTAAAACTATAAAGCTTTTTAAGAAAAAATATACAGCTTTAATAAGAGAATGTTTGAGACCTTGAGTTAGGTAAAAGTTTCCTAGATACAACACCAAACACAAAATCCATAAATTAAAAAACTGATAAATTGCACTTGATCAAAATTAAAGACTTTTGCACTTCAAAAGACAGCATTAAGGAAATGAAGATAGGCCACAGATCAGTAGAAAATAATTGCAAATCACATGTCTTATCATCGTCGTCGTCGTCGGCAGCCGTCCGTCTCGAGAGACGATGGTGTAGCTTCTTAAGAGTCTATCTGCACCGCCGAGAATGGTTGTGCAGTCCGACTCGGGAGTGACACGGTATCTGTCTCCTCCCGTGTTGAATCGACATCTTGCGATGACGCTGGAGTGTCCTCTCCAGTGGAGCTGAAGCTACAGAGCCTGGGCAGGGTGATATGGAGGGTCTGCTGTTGCCCATGCAGCAGACCCCCCTTCTCTTCGCAGCTGAAGGATCCAAGGGAAAGACGGAGTCAATACAGCTTGGCTTCAGGTGCACCGCAGGAGTTGCCGGTGTTGACTACAACGTCAAACCGCCTTAGGGACTCCGGCTCCGGATTTTCTGTCGGGGTTTACTCTCTTAGCCTTTCCCCTGAAGAGGTATGCCGCAAGGCAGCGGAGGTTTTTTGGAATCAGAGTTTTCCTTCTCTGACGTGCCCTGACTGGAAGATTGAACCAGCAACACTTAGCTCGCAGGCCGACGCTCAACCCACTGAGCCAAACCAGCCAGGGTTACATGTCTTATACAGCACTTATAAAGAACTCTCATAACTCAATAATAAAACAACTCAATTTTAGAATAGGCAAAGATTTGAATAGGTATTTTACCAAAGAAGATATATTGAATGACTAATAAGCACATGAAAAGATGCTCAAAATCATTAATTATTAGGGTAATTCAAATTAAAGCTACAATGAGATGCCATTCACACTCACTAGATTAGTTATAATTAAAAAGACAGGCAATGACAAACATTGGCAGGGATATGGAGAAATAGGAACCCTCACACAATGAAATGATAATATAAGATGGCAAAGCCACTTTGGAAAACAACTTGGCAGTTCCTCAAAAAGGCTGAACATAAATTTACCATATAATCCAGAAACCCTACTCCTAGCCACATACCCAAGAGAAAGTTATGTCCACACAAGGACTTGCAGGTTAATATTCATAGCAACAGTACTTATAATAGCCCAAAAGTAGAAGTAACCCAAATATCTATCAACTGGTGAATGTATATCCAACATACAAAATATGTATATCTATACAATGGAATTCTATTCAACAATTAAAAGGAATGAAATGCCAACAAAGGCTACAACATAGATGAACCTCAAAAACATTATGCTATGTGAAGAAAGACAAATGCAAAAGACCACATATATTGTATGATTCCATGTATATAAAATGTCCAGAAAAGGCAAATCTATAGAGACAGAAAATAGATTAGTGGTTGCCTGGAGTTGGGGCTGGGAACAAAGATTAACTGTACATGAGCATGAGGGATTTGACTGAGATGAGGAAAACATTTGAAAACTATATTATATAATAGTTGTACAAGTCAGCTAATTTATCCAAAATTATTGATTTGTACACTTTCTTAGAATTGGTGAATTTTATAGTATGCAAATTATAACATTAAAGTAGTTAAAATACAATACACATTTAGCTGCTTATTTGTGTAAAAGAAATGTAGGAAGGATAAAACAAACTACAGAGATCATAGTGTGTAGGAAAAGGGGTGGAAAGAAGGAGAAATTGGAACAGGGTAGGGAGAAAAGGAGGAGGGAGTAACTCTTCTCTGAGTTTATGTATTGCTTTGACTCTCAGAACCATAACGATATGTTACATACACACGTGAATATATACATACCTACATACAAATGTACATACAATTAACCAGGAAGCAGGGGTAAGGTGAAGGGAGGAATGAAAAATGGAATACAGACTTCTGGTCAAGATGGAGGCAGAGATAAACATGGCTTGCCTCCTCACACAACCACAGCAAAAATTACAACTAGACTACAAAACAAATATCATCCAGAATTGTCAGAAAATCAAGCTGTACGAAAGTCCAACAACCAAGGAATTAAAGAAGCCACATTCATCCAGACAGGCCACGCTACAAAGACAGGAAGCCAAAGCAGCTCTACCTAATACACAGAAACAAACATGAAATGGAGATAAGCAATCTATCAGATGCAAAGTTGAAAACACTGATTATAAGGATGCTCAAGGAACTCATCGGGTACTTCTACCGCATGAAAAAGACCCAGACAGAAATGAAGGTTATAGAGAACCATAAGTGGAGAGGATGAAGAAGAGAATCAGATCAATGATTTGGAATGTAAGGAAGAAAAACATTCCATCAAAGCAGCAAGAAGAAAAAAGAATTTAAAAAATGAGGATAAGCTAAGAAGCCACTGGGGCATCTTCAATCATACCAACATCAGAATCATAGGGGTGCTGGAAGGAGAAGAGAAAGATCAAGAAATTAAAAACTTATTTGAAAAAATGATAGTCAATTAATATTTGACAGAGGAAGCAAGCACATACAATGGGCTAAAGGCAACTTATTCAATAAGTGGTGCTGGGAAAATTGGACAGATACGTGCAGAAAAATGAAACTTCACCACCTTCTTACACCACACACAAGAATAAATATAAAATGGATCAAAGACTTAAATGTTAGACCTGAAACCACAGAAATCCTATAAGAAATCATAGGCATCAAGATCTCAGACATTGCTCATTGCAATTTTTATCAGATATATCCCCCTGGCAAGGGAAACAAAAGAAAAAATAAACAAATGGGACTACATCAAACTAAAAAGTTTTTGCACAGCAAAAGAAATCATCAACAAAATAAAAAGATAACCCACAGATTGGGAGAACATATTTGCCAATACATCTGATAAGGGGTTAACATCCAAAATGTATAAAGTACTTACAAAACTCAACACCAAAAAAACAAACAACCCAATTAAAAAATGGACAAAGGACCTGAATAGATATTTCTCCAAAGAGGACATACAGATGGCCAATAGACATATGAAAAGATGCTCAATGTTACTTACCATCAGAGAAACACAAATTAAATCCACAATGAGATATAATCTCACACCTGTCAGAATGGCTATCATCAATAAATCAATAAACAACAAGTGATGGTGAGGATGTGGAGAAAGGGGAACACATTTGCACTGTTGGTGGGAATGCAGATTGGTGCAGCGACTATGCAAAGCATTATGGAGATACCTCAAAAAATTAAAAATGGATCTGCCTTTTGCCCCAAGGATCTCACTTCTCAAAATATATCTGAAAGAACCCCACACACTAATTCAGAAGAACATAAGCACTCCTATGTTTATGGCAGCATTATTTACAATCACCAAGATATGGAAGCAGCCCAAGTGTCCATCAATAGATGAGTGGATGAAACAACTATGGGACATTTACACAGTGGAATACTACTTGTCTGTAAAAAATAAGAAAATTTTACTCTTTGTGACAGTATGGATGGACCCAGAGAACATTATGCTAAGTGAAATAAGCCAGTCATAGCAAATACAATGTGATTTCACTCATATGTGGACTCTAATGAACAAACTGAACCAACAAGCAAAACGGAGACAGACTCATAGATAGAGAGCAGATGACAGCTAGTTGTGGGAGACAGATTAGGCAGTGGAGGGATTGAGCAAAAACGAAAAAGGACCATGGACAATAGTGTGGTGATTGCTGCGGGGAGGGAGGTATAAAGGGACTAAACAGTATTGGAAAAAAATACAATAAAGATTAAATTTTTAAAAAGAAAAAAGAATGAAAGAAAACTTCCCTAATTTCATGAAATAGACTATATGTCCAGGAAGCACAGAGTCCCAAACAAGAGGAATCCAAAGAGAACCACACCAAGACACATCATAATTAAAATGCCAAAAGTTAAAAATAAAGAGAGAATCTTAAAAGCAGCAAGAAAAAAGAAGAGAGTTACTTACAAAGGCATTCCCTAAGACTGTCAGCTGATTTCTCAAAAGAAACTTTTCATGCAAGAAGGGACTGGCAAGCAGTACCAAAGTGATGAAAAGCAAGGACCTACAAGCAAGATTACCCTATCCAGCAAAGCTGTCATTTGGAATGGAAGGGCAGACGAAGTGCTTCCCAGACAAGGTAAAGCTAAAGGAGTTCATCATCACCAAGCCACTATTATATGAAATGTTACTTAAGAAAAAGAAGACTAAAACTATGAACATTAAAATGGCAATAAATTCACAACTATCAACAACTGAATCTAAAAAAACAAACTAAGTGAACAATCAGAACAGGAACAGATTCATAGGTATGGAGATCATTTGGAGGGTTATCAGCTGGGAAGGGGAAGGGGGAGAAATGGGGAAAAGTTTCGGGGATTAAGAAGTACAAATTGGTAGGTACAAAATAGACAGCGGGATGTTAAGAACAGTATATGAAATGCAGAAGCCAAAGAACTTATTTGCATGACCCAAGGACATAAACTAAGAAGGAGGATTGCTGGAGGGAGTGAAAGGTACTGGGTGGAGGGGGGCAAAGGGGGAAAAATTGGGACAACTGAAATAATAATCAATAAAATATATTAAAAATGGGATACAAATAGAAACAAGTGAATATACTGTATTATAAATGAATAATATAACCACATTGAAGGGAATGGGGAAGAAAAGTATTAGCCTAAGTAATTGAAAAACAATATCTTGTCTTGCTGTTTTAAGGTTAAAAACAAAAACAGTTGTATACAAATACAGTACTCTAATTACTCACAGGGTTATAAATTGGTAATTTTGTAAGTACTTCATTTGTATACTAGGACTGAACAAACAGGTAAACATATTGCAGATAATGAGAGCCAAGTTTCTCACTGTTGGAGAAAGAAGTTATTAATAAGCAAAGAGGGAGGTTAGAATGAACCTCGTAGTATTGCTGAGGAATCCAAAGTATCAGTGTAATTCACAATAGATGATAGATAGATAGATAGATAGATAGATGATAGATAGATAGGTAGGTAGAATAAATAGATATGTGTATGTATTTTCTAGCTCTGTCTATTGAGAGGACCTAGGAATAATCACCCCAGTAACAATGAAAACATCAAATATCCAGATATTTTTTTCTATACACCATTTTCCAATAAAAGGAACCATGGCTCCTTGGACAAGTAGTTGATTCCAGGTTGGGGAGGAGAAAATAAAAGATGAGTCTGGAGCATCTTGTGTACCAGAAAATAAGGAATTTCTCACAAAGAGGGCAGGGGCATGTAAAAAGGACACAGGAGTCAATGTGATGGAGCTCCCAATGGCTAAAGCTTAAACAACTTGAGTCAAAAATAAATAACAATACATATAATTAAATGAATACACATGAATACATACTGGTAATAAACATATAAATCAATGCATCAATATATGGGGAGAAGGAATGTTCCTTACAGAAGAATCCCAGTTTAATAGATGTATAAGGAACAAGGGAAATACAAAATTACCAAGAAGTACACAACACAGTAATAATTGTTGCAGGCAAGATCCACAGTTGGATGCTAAAATCAGGGAGCAAAGACTTGAGAAGAAACAGGATATTAGCATAGGCCCCCAAACAAGAATCTATTGGAAGAGAAAAAATACTAATTGCAGTGGAGAAAGCCCAGAATAGACAGTCATAACCAGGTGATTAGTGTTAACATCCCCAGTTCACATGTTGACATCATGTGTCCCCCATGTGATGCACAACAGCTCTTCCACAGCACCTTTGTCAAAAGCTTTACGTCTGTGTTACTACAAATGCATAACCTCAGATTTATCACAAGAAAACATAGCCAATTCTCTTATCTTTTCAATTCCTGCCATATCAATTCTTACATGAAAAAACATGAGGCAAAATGAAAGAACAGAACAGTACTCATCAAAAGTGTCCTTGTCGCCTGACCAGTGTGGCTCAGTGGGTTGGGCGTCATCCCGCAAAGCAAAGGGCCCCTGGTTTGATTCCCGGTCAGGGCACATGCTTGTGTTGCCGGCTGGGACAAAAGGCAATCAACCAATGATGTTTCTCTCCCTCCCTGCCCCTCTCTCTAAAAATAAATAAATCAAATATTTAAAAAAAATGTTTTTAAAAGTGTCCTTGTCATGGAAGACCAGGAGAGACCGAGGAACTGGCACAAATTGGAGGTGACAAAGGAGAAAAAAGATAAATGTAATGTGGGACTTTAAGACGGATCCTGAGGGTCCAGGAGAAGAGCATTAAAAAAAAACTGATGAAATTTTAATAAGGTCTATAGTTTAGTTAATAACACTGTGAAAATGTCAGTTTCCTTGTTTTGATACTGCGTTATGGTTGCATAAGCTGTTAATATCTGGGGGGTAACATAAGTGAAGGGCACATATAAATTCTGCACTATTTTTGCAAACTTTCTGAAGCTTAAAATAATTTTTAAGTGAAAAGTTTTTTAAAATACAGCTCCTATACAAAGGCCAAGTTTAGATTCATCTTTATTAAACTTAATTCAGTTCCCTAAACTGAGAAGGAAGGACCATATAATGAATACTGATCACTGAAACATCCCCTCCCCAAAGTCTGGGATATAAGCAAAGATCATGTAGAATAAAATATCTTTTATTTAAAGCCACTTATGAATCACATTATTTTGCAGATAATGAGAGCCAAGTTTCTAACTGTTGGAGAAGGAAGTTATTAATAAGCAAAAAGGAGGTCAGAATGAATCTGGTGGTATTGCTGTGGAATCCAAAGTATCAGTGTAATTCATGATTGATTGATTGATTGATAGATAGATAGATAGATAGATAGAGAAATAAATAGAGATATGTATGTATTTTCTAACTCTATTCAGGGCCCATCTGCAACATTTTGGCAGAAGAAACTTTGTAGAGGATAAAATTATGTCACTCTGTGTAAACCCAGTTCTCATCCTAAATGTAGACAGGAGCAAATAATACTGTGGGTTGGACCTAAGAGGTTTAAAAACTAATAAGCCAGGAAACACATATAAAGGAGTTAAACCTTTGAGTCTGCAATCCTACTACTTCTGGACTCCTGGACCAAGAAATTCAAACTAAACAGGGACGTTACTTGCTCATGAGATTTATAAATACTACAAGTATTCAAAGCAAATGTTCCTAGGGTTTTAGTCTAAAATGCAAAGAATATATGCTCTTTGTTAATGATGATTATCTGTGGATAAAGGAAGAGGAGGGTCTTAAATTTTCCATTTTTTACATTTTGTTGATTTTTTATAAGCAAATTAAATATAAATATATATATATATATAAAAGCAACAATGCCAGTGAATTGTTAGTTATTTTAAACTACATAGTAGACTTTTCAACTGTTCGTAATTCAATTTTATTTGCAATATGTCAAACCCAACAGCTTAGAATAAGGAAACTCTTGTCACTTGCTACTTCAACATCATTTACTAAATAATGTACTTTACCCAAAAGAAACCATGGCATGGCTGCTGCCCCCATAGAGGACACAGTGACTAGAGGACACAGTGAAAAATTAAACAATTTCCCCCAGTCAGAGTACCAATATGTATGAATTCCAGTACGGTAAGTAAAATATCTAATATGGTAAGGGTGTGGTATGGAAGAGATGTTTCTGGCTTCCTTTGACATAGGGCAAATAGAGAGATGGTTGTCTGTCTCTGGAAAAATATGAACTTGGAGAAACAGAAGGGCTTTATGGATAGACCACCAACCCCACTTGCTGTGAACCTGATCAGTAGTATGCCTCCTCTGAGGGAAGAGGCAGTAGTCTTACTCCTCAGCAAAAAGGAAACCATAAACATTAGGATTTCTCACCCAACCAAAGGGGGACACCAGGAGGCTGAGTGAATCAAAGAGATGCAGGGCCAGGGACAGAGCTAGAGTGGAGACCTGACTTTCCTTTACCCTCAGGCTCATTGTGTGATCATAGCCACAAGTCCCTTTCCCAATTCCCCTGGGCCTCAGTGTTCTCATCTGTAAAATGAAGGATGGAATTGGCTCAGAGCTCCCTGAAAAGCCCTGCCAACTCCAACATGTTATGATTTCCATCCTCAGGAACAGCCTCCTCCTGTAAGGGTCCAATCTGCAACTAGTTCCAAACTTCAGAGTTCATGACACTGAGCTAAACCCCTAGTGGCCCAGAACTCAAAATGGCAGAGTATAGACTTGAGGCTCCCGGAACTGGAGCTCTAACAGCTTAAAATATCTTGCACACATCTTTCCAGGGTGAACTTGCAGCTCCAAATGGGGCAGACCCTTGGTGTAGCTCTAAGACTTGGCAGGTCATAATGCCAACCTACCCAGAGCCATGGACAAGATGGAGCCTCCAGAGTATGCATGGGAGGGCAGAGCCTGGCACTCAGCCTCCAGACAGAAGGTGCAAACTGTCCCAGGGAAGAGCAGGGCCTGCCCTGCTTGGCAGGCAGGGCCCTCCTGATCAACATAACACAGCTGTTGACTTTCTGTCCCCAAACTGAGTGATATTAAAGATACCAAAACACCTTTTACTTTTTAGAAGCTAAAAAGGACAGGTCAGACCCAGGTAAAACTGTATAGTCAGCTCCAAGGAAGACCTGATGTTTTCAGTTCTTTAAGGATCTGAAATTCATTTCAGAGAGTGGGCAATATGACTCAGGGGAAGGGGCAGTACTTTTGCCAACATAAGTGGCCACTACAAAAGCGCAGGGGGTGGGGATCTTCCCTTGCTGGCCCACCCACCACTGGTCCCCAAGACACTTACCCTCACACTGCCTGCCCTCCCCTTGGTAGCCAGGCTTGCAGGAGCACTTGTAGGAGGTGAGTGTGTTCTGACACAAGGCATTGGTGTGGCAGTCATCCAGCCCTTGGGCACACTCATCCACATCTGCAAAAGAGCACAGCAGCTCTGCTATGGTGCCCAAGCCCTGTGTGACCTGACCTTGGCCACTCTCTAGCATCATCTCCCACCAGCCCACTCCACGTCACTCCTCACTAGCTCAACTGCTTGGGAACCCATGGGATGAACCATACCACTTCCAGTAGCAGTTCTAGGAACACTCTGACTGGCATACTCCCCACCCATTCTAAATGCCTTCAAGACACAGCTCAGGTCCACCTCCTCCAGGAAGCCTGCCATGACCCCTGAGTATAGGTGAGGTGTCCCCCCAAGTCTGCTTCTGTATTTATCTCCTCTTGTAGCATGTATCACACAGGGATGTCACTTTTTCCTGCCTGTCTCCCCCTCTAGAAGGTGTCTTGATTACAGACTGGGCCTGTGTCCCTGTTGCCTGGCACACGTAGGCAATGCCTGCTGAAAGAAAGATCAAGAAGGAAAAAAAGCTCCGAAAACTGAGCGGTGCCTGTCAGCTTTCTCTTGCCGTATGGGGAAAAGGCGTGCCCTGGGCTCTGAGCACACCATCCTGAGCTCTCAGATGGTGCCAAGAGGGGAATGGTAACCACCCCTTCACTACTGCTCACCCTCTCAACCTGGACACCAGCCTCGGCAGAACTATTTCCTGGGTTGACGCCAATCCAGGATGTTAATTAAAAACAAAAGTTTTGAAAGTATTGCAAGTCCAATTCGAGTGCTTATCTACGTCTGCCCCAAAGCCAGGCTAGGCTGGTTGCTGCTTACGGGTATTCCCAGATCCTCAAGCAGCGGCTGTTCAGCAAATAGAAAAATCTCCGGAGCCGACCCTGAAGCCATCAACACTTCCCGGCCCCTAAAATGAGCAGGAACAACGCTGCTACTATCTAAAGATGTCCCCTGGCGGAGGCCCTCAGTTTCCCCATCTAGACGAAGAGTAGCTGGACCCCGAGGCTCCAATGCCTTCCTCCCTGCTCAGCAGGGGAAAGTCTAACCAGCGCTCTCCAGGGATCCCGGGAGGCAGGGACGGGCAGGAACTGTCATCAGCACCGGGTCCGAGGCCGGCCACGGCACCCAGGCCCTGGGCCTCTAGCCCCGGTGGAGGTGGCGCCTTGGCCTGGCCAGCGGGTGAGGGCTCCACGGGAGCGGGGGCCACGCGAGGCTCCGGCAGCCCAGCCCGCGGCCCGGCCCACGCGCTCGCGGTGACCCTGCTCGGGGCCCAGGACGCCCTCCCCGGCGCTGGCCCGCCTGCCAGGTGCGCCCCACGCCGGACACTCACCCTCCGGGCCGGGCAGGACGGCTGCCGTCAGCAGCAGCGGGAGCAGCAGCGGCAGCAGCGCCCGGGCCGCCCCCGGACAGCCGCGGCCCGCGACCCCCATGGAAGGCGCGGCGGCTGCGGGCAGAGGCTGAGGCGCGCGGGCGGCGAGCACGGCAGCAGCTCCGGGAGGTGTGTGCGGGCGCCCTGCCCGCCGCGCTCCGACACCCCCGGTCTGGCCCCGCCCGGCCCCCGAGCCCCGGCCTCATTTTCACACGGTCCTCCCCGGCCGGGGGCGGGAGGCGCGAGGGCAGTGCCGCCCCTCCTGGCCCCTTCCCTTCCCCCTCAATCGGGGCTCAGGGGGCGCGGCCACGGTGGCCCGAGGGCGGCTGTCAGCCCGCCGGGGACGGGCCTCCTCCCCCACGCAGGCCCCGCGCCGAGCCCGCTGCTCCCGCACTCCTGTCCCGCTCCAGCCCTCAGCCTCTGGCTCTGCCGTGCGCAGTGTCCTGCAGCTTGACCCAATTCCGCTTGTGAGCACAAACAGCCCCTCAAGCCTGAAATATTCGGACATGGGGCACCCAGAAAGTATCCTGGGAGGCTGAGTCCTGTAGTCCCCAAACCCCAAACCCACCTACGGGCCTTCCCGCCTCTCCACTTGGGAGGGGCAAGTGTGGGTGGAGGGGGGCGGGTGAGTCCGCAGACATCTGGCCCCCAGGAGAACTCGGTGAAGAGTGTGACCCCAGCTTCCTTGCTCACCTCAGAACGCCCTCTGCACCTTTCTCATTCTACTTAACTCAGGCCCTCTGTTGCCCATCCACAGCCCTCTGAAGGCAGTGGCCCACCCACCTGTCCCACCTTGGAGCCGCTGAGGCTGCAGGGGCACACTCCTGGGCCCAGGATCACAGCAGAAAACGTTCACTTCACTGAGAACAAGTTAAAGGTATCTTCAGGGCAGCCTGAAAGGTGAAGGAAAGGGTGCTAGAGGTCAAGGGTGAGCTACAAGGGACAAGAGAGAGCCCCAATTTTGCCTAGGGCGCAGGTGGTATCTATGACCACCCAAACTCATAAACATCAGGTCTGACCAGCTGCAAATACAGGGAGTGCCTGTCACCTGGCCCTCGAAGCAAGACATCCTTATAAGGGAACACACTGTACAGGGCCTTCCCACACCACCCTAGGCACAGATGGCTGGAGCACACACCACTTAGCGTCACTCCAGGAACAAATGTAGCAACAATTCCTAGAGGCAACAAGCGCCATACTCAGGGATTTTGATGTTCTTTGAGCTTCTTTGTATTTACCAAGTTTTCTCCTGTGAATATATGCATGTATACATGTACATGCCTATGTATCTATATTCATACCTCTATGTGTCTGTATCTATAGCTACCTATTCATTCTTTTGATAATAGGGAAAAAATTAACATCACAAAAAAATCCCCGCCTAGCTCATGCACAAGAAATGTCTCCCTAGGGTCCATCTCCTTCCCAGAGCTCCCTCCCCTGCACCTCTCCTCCGCTGTCCTTGTCTGCTGTCCCCTGCCCATGTGCCCAGGCTGAGACTGCCCCTTTGGGCCTTAGTGCTAGCACCTGATGGAGAACCTGAGAAAATCACTTTTCTGTGGTTGTTTTTCTTTTGACCTTTTCATCCCCAGTGAAGGCAGGCAGGTTGCGTCCTTTTTTCTGTCTTTTGCCCCTCCCTCCCATCCCCTTTTGTTCGGTGCACAGAGAGAGAGACACTCAGCTATTTCCAGGCATAAGGGTGGTTTTTACACATTTGTAAATCTTCACTTAGTGAAACGTTCCCTCTGCCTTTGTCTTTGTGTCCTTAATGGTAGCCATAAATTACCGTCCTCTTTTCTCTTCCCTGCATCAGGCTTCATTGCTTTTGAAATGATCAAAGTTATTTTCTTTTAAAATCCAACCAGAAACTTCCCATTGTGTGGCAGAGAGCTCTTTAGCTCCAGTCAAAGCATATAAATACATAAAGCTGCCCATTAAATTCGTCGGGAGCCTCCTCCAGCCCCTTGTGCCTGGTAAAGAAATAAGACATGTGCTGTTCTTTCCCTTCACCATTTCCCCAAGTTTATATTTCAGTAAGAATACAAGTGAATAATGATAAGACCCAGTGTTTTTTTGCCTAAGAGGGTCCATTTTTGTCATGTTTCCTGGAAAATTCACCACTGGCACAAATCTTAAAAAGTGTTCTGAATTCTATTTTGTCTGCGCCAACCATCATACAAATGTGCTTTCAGCTAGGTGGCTCCCAGACTCCTGGACAACCTTTCTGACACTTCAGATGAAAGGCAATATGGTTTACAACTGGGAATTTCCACAGGGGAGAGGCTGCTGGGGAAATTTGTGTTCAGACATCAATGTTTTCAGTGTTCCGAAGTCAGAAGGGACTTGGGCCAGGCACTAGCGGCCGTCTGCCCTCTATTGTCCAGCTGAGGTCCCCACAAATTTCTCTGAAAGGCCACAGGCACTGCCCCTGGACTGAGGCTGAATCTCCCTCTCCCTGCAACTGGCTGGAGGGGAGAGGCCGCCCAGTCAGCCCGCCCTGTCTCATTGGTGTGGGCTTCTGACAGCAGAAGGATTGTTGAAACGGACAGTCCTGGGTGCCCCGCACTGCGAATGACTAGGTTAAACTCTATCCATAGGACACCTTTCAATGACCATCTCTTTTGCCTCCTCAGCAGCCTGTGGAAACTTCTTTCGGAAAACCTCCCTTCCCTGCATTTTCATCACAGCAGGCAGACTCCTGGTTTTCCTCCTACCTCTCAGGAAAAGCCTTCTTGATCGTCTTCTTGGGCTCCCCTTTCACACTCTCTTCCCCATGGGTCACTCTTTCCCTTGATTCCATACTAGAAATCTCCAGTTTGGGTCTCCCCCCTTAGCTTCAGTCCTGTACATCCAGTCGCCTAGTTGCTGCCTCGACCTTGCTCTCCCAAAGGCCCCTCAGATTCAATGTTCAAAAGGGAGCTCATCTTCCTCAAACCTGCTCCTACAAAATGCTCTCTCTCTTAGAGAAGTCAACCTCCATTCTGCCGACACCAACTCAGAGACCTGGCAGGCATCCTGGACTTCACTCGCTCCCTTCTCACCACATTCAAACAGTTGCACCAACTAACTTCTCGCCATCTCTCAAAACCATCCTCTTCCTCTATGCAATTTGCCTGAGCTTGGGGCCTTGTAATCCCTCACCTCGTCCCCTGCTCCTGCTCATGATTCCTTATTGATCTCCCTGTCTAGAATCTTGACCCTTTTGGTGTGTCTTTCACAGTGGCTACCAGAGGGAAATGTAAATTTCATCATACCATTCCCAGTCGTCCTTGAGCTAAAGTCAAAACTCCCTTGATACAACCACCCTGGAGAACTGTTGGGCTGTATCTACTGTAGCAAAACATGCCCCCCACTTCTAGGTATACACCCCAGAGAAATTAGTGCATCTGTGCACCAAAGCACATGCATCAGAATATTCATAAGAGCTGTGTTCACACTGGAAATAACCCAAATGTCCACCAACTAGAGGATGCATAAACAAATTATGAAATATTCATTCAATGGGATACTATGGAGAACAGAATGAACAAACACTGATACAAGCAACAACATGGAGGCATCTCATGATCATTAAACTGAGTGAAAGAAGCCAGATACATATTGTATAATTCACTTCTATGGAGTTTAAGAACAGATAGAACTTATTAATAGCAATAGAGGCCACAATAGTAGTTCCCCCTGGGGATAGGTATTGACTGGGAAGGCATGTAAAGGAACCTTCTGGAACGTTGTAAATGCCAGCTAGATCTGGGTGTATATGGATGTATACACATGTAAAAATTGTTGTGATATTGGCTTAAGTTAATGCAGGTTATGCACTTTGTTCTGTGTGCTTTACTTCGATCAATAAGTTGAAACAAGAACTGCCTAGCCAAAGACATTTATGATCCAATCCTGTCTTACCTTTCTCACTTTTCTCCTACAGGCTGTGCTCCAGTGACATCAAACTACTTGCATGAGGCTATTGTTACTTTTCTCCTCACACAGCTCTTCTTTTGCACATGCTGCTCCCTTTGCCTGAAAGACATAAAGTCAGTCCCAATAAGTATTTGAATAAATGAAGTGTAACACCTTGATTATTAAATATCACTATACCTCAAGGAAAAAGGTGTTCTCTGAGATGTCTCCAAAAAAAACAATGAGCTATGTGTGAAAGCACTGAGTCTGCAGGTTAGCAGATCCCGAGAAGTAATGCAGAAAGGAAAACCCATCTGCTCTTGCACACACATTAATTTATCCTCCGTGGATGGCTTTCACATCTCCTGGAAAACTTTTTCAATATGTCTGAGTGGGATATGAGGTAGTAAATTTTTCTGGTTATTTACCCATCCCCATCTGCTCCCTCTCCTTTCCTAGCAGATATTCTTACCTCCCCCAGGCAGCTCACTTCCTAAGAGGGAAGGTGAACCATCTTCAACCTCAGGCCCTGGAACTGGCTTCAGATAATCAATATCTTTCATTCCATTCCTCCTACAACAATCATTGGTTCAGAGATAAGCACTTGACAGAGTACCAATCAGAGTGAATCTCTGGCCCTCTGTTTGCAAGGCTGGAACAGAAGGGTTCTCTGTGCTTCCTGTGATGGTATTGTGGTGAATGAGAAACAGGGGCAGCCTTCTACGTGCCAGAGGAAGAGGGTAAGCCAAGAGAAACACCGAGAAGCCAACCCAAAGGCACGCCCCACCTCAGCACCTCCAGCGATATGTGCCAGTGCCCTTCCTCATTGTTTGAGTTGGTTTTTTTTTTTTTCATTTCTTTCTTTATTTTTACTTTTTAAATTGTGGTAGAATAGATGGGACATAAAAAATTACCACTTTAACCATTTTAGAGTGTACAGTTTAGTGACATTAAATATTCATATTGCTGTGCAACCATTGCTGCCGTTTATCTCTAGATCTTTTTCATCTTGCAAAACTGAAACTCTGCATCCATTAAACAATAATTGCTCATTCCCCACCCCACCTCCTGGCACCACCATTCTACTCTCTGTTTCTATGAATTTGACTACTCTAAGTACCTCCTCATATGAACGGAATCATATAGTATTTGTGATAGGTTTATTTCACATCACATGACGGCTTCAAGATACATCCATATTGTAGCATGTGTCAGAATTTCCTTCCTTTTTTAAGGCTGAATAATATTCCATTGTATGTGTATACTACATTTTCTTTATTCATTCCTGTGTTGATGGATTGCTTCTGCCCTTTGGCAATAGTGAGTAATACTGCTATAATCGTGGTATGTAAATATGTTTGTGTTTCTGCTTTCAATTCTTTTCAGTATAAACCGGGGAGTAGACTTGCTGGATAATATGGTAATTCTATTTTTAATTTTTCAAAGAAAGGCAATAATGTTTACCATAGTAGCTGTATGATATACACTCCCCCCAGCAATGCAGTAGGACCCCAATTTCTTCAGATCCTCACCAACACTTACTTTCTGGCTTGGGCTTTTTTTTTTTTTTTTCTTTTTAATAATAGCTATCCGAATGGTTGTGAAGTGATATCTCCTTGTGCTTTTTTGAATTGGGTTTTCTGCTATTTACAGCCAAAAATGTTCCCATCCAGCTCTACATAATCCTCTACTAAACTTTGACTGAGTAGCGGGTTGTCCTCTGAGTGAGATGGGAGAAAGCTAGGTGGGTAGGGTTGAATCCTCTCAGGAGCCTAAATAATAAATGATTATTTTATTCATAAAATTGATGCTATCTTGGGGTAAATGCCCGGACTCCATTTATTTCTTCACTGGTTATAAACATTGCACCAACATTCTCTTTTGCTTACACAGGGTTAAAAATCCTCCCAATAAATATTTACTTAAATATGATAATAGTTTACATATGAATGAATACTATGTCAGACACTGTTCTAAGTACTTCATGTGCATTAACTCATTTCATCTTCATGTAAACTCTGTGAAGTTGATATCATCATTATCCTTATTTTGCAGATATGAGAACTGAAATGAAGTGAGGTTAAATAACTTGCTACTCAATGCCAAGACATCTAGCATCAGGTCCTCCTTTTTAACCACTGCTCCCTGCAGCTTGTATGTGTGCCAGGCACTGTGCTAGGCACTATGGGAGATAGAAAGATGAATTAAAGACAAAGCCTGCCCAACAGAAAAGAAATATAATGAGAATTCATCCTCTACACCCCTTCCAAAATATAAATATAACAATTCTTGTTTAAAAATCTTTGGTATTCCCCCCTGATTCTAGGAAGCAAATATATTATTAATACCCAAACTTTTTAGTATTATACACAAAAAAACAAACTATAGTCAATATCGCTTGTGATCATCAATTAAAAACCCTAAACAAAAACCATTAACAATCAGAATTCAGGATCATAATTAAGTGGGATGCATTTCAGAACACAAAGATGACTTAATATTATGACATCTACTTACATAATTAATTACAATAAATAGATTTGAGATGGAAAATGATATGATAACTTCCATAAATGCTAGAGGACATTTCAAACAAGTATACTTGATGAAAACACTCAAATTTTTAAGTATATTTTATTAATTATGTTGTTATAGTAGTTCCAACTTTTCCCCTTTGCTCCCCTCTGCCCAGAACCCCCCTTCCCTCCAACAATCCCATCCCCCTTAGTCCATGTCCATGGGTCATGCCTATAAGTTCTTTGGCTTCACCCTTTCCTATATTATACTTAACTTCCCCCTATCTATTTTGAACCAATTGATTATGCTTCTTAATCCCTTCACCATTTCCCCATTTCTCCCCTTTCCCCCTTCCAGCTGATAACCCTGCAAATGATCCCCTTACCTATGATTCTGTTCCTATTCTGGTTTGCTTAGTTGGCTTTTGTTTTTATTTTTTAGATTCAGTTGTTGATAGTTGTGAGTTTATTGTCATTTTATTGTTCATATTTTTGATCTTCTATTTCTTAAGTCCCTTTGACATTTTATATAATAATGGCTTAGTAATGATGAACTTCTTTAGCTTTACCTTGTCTGGGAAGCACTTCATCTGCCCTTTCATTCCAGATGATAGCTTTGCTGGATAGAGTAATCTTGGTTGTAAGTCCTTGCCTTTCATCATATTGAATACTGCTTGCCAGTCCCTTCCTGACTGCAGAGTGTCCTCTGAGAAATCAGCTGATAGTCTTATAGGCAGCCCCCGGTAGGCAACTCTCTGCCTCTCTCTTGCTTCTCCCAGGACTCTCTCTTTACCTTTCACCTTTGGCCTCTTAATCATGATACGTCCTGGTGTGGTCCCCTCTGGGTCCAGCTTGCCCGGGACCCTCCATGCTTCCCAGACCTGTATGTCCAACTCCTTCACAAAATTTGGGAAGTTTTCCTCATTTTTTTCAATCCCTGCTTCCTCATTCTGCACTGGTAGACTGTTTTTTTTTTTCTTCCTTATGTTCCAAATCATTGATTTGAACCCCGGTTTCCTTCCCTTCACCATTGGTTTGGTGTGGATTTTCCTTTGTTTCACTTAGCATAGCCTTCACTTCTTCCTTTATGCATTTGCCCTACTCAAGCATATCTGTCAAGCCTGTGAGCATCTTTATCACCACTGTTTTGAATTCTGCATCTATTAGGTTGTCTGTCTTCTCATCTGTTAAGTTGGCTATCTCTTTGTCGCTTACTTCTCCCACTGGAACCTTGATCCATTCCCCCTTTTGGGCCATACTTCTCTGTCTCCTCATTCTGACAGGCTCCTGTGTTTGTTTGCCTCTGCATCCAAGGTAGAGCTGTCACTCCTGTTACGTTGTAAGGGGTGGAGCCTTAGATATTGGTCAGTACAGGGCAACCTGTTTCACCACGTTGTGGCATTGTATATGAGGGAGAGGTCCAAGAGGGAACAATGCCGCGTGCCCAGCACTCGCCCCTTTTCCAGGCACCTCTCCCACTTCCACACCAGACTGGCGTCCCTCTAGCTGCTGCCCTGGCCGTCATTCCCAGAGTGGGTGGGTCTGCACATGTTCTAAGACCATGGGGGCCCTTTAAACAAGTGGACTCTGCTGAGACACTGGTAGTTTCTGCCTCCACCCCAACCCGCACTGGTCTGTACAGTCAGAAGCAATGAGGCTTGATTTTCCCCGGTGCTGGGATCATGAGCTACATGGCTGTTGAGGAGCTGGGAATGCTCCCCAGGTGTCCCTCCTGACTTGAAAATGTGTGACTGCACTCTCTGCTGGCCTGCCACCGCTGCTGCTGCTGCTGTCACCACACCGTGTCTTCTCCGCCCCTCCTACTGTTACAGAACCCCTGGGCTGCTCCAGTTGAAAACAAACCCATGGGCTCTTTAGTTAGGGGCCCAATTGCCCGCCGCCAAAATTATAACTCTCAATACCAGAGTTTGGTGAAAAGAAAAAGAATTGTTTATTTAACAGTTATATAGATTTAGTTATTTGCGGATTTCTGTTGTTAAGCCTTATGCTCTTTAAAATACCCACAAACACATATCCTTGCCTCCCCCCCTTCCAAACCAGGCTAGTTTTAGGAAAGTCAGAGAAACCGTTTCCCTACTTTCCAAACACAGTTCAGCTTTACCAGCAGCTGCCAATCATTCAATCTGATTGGGGAGGTCCTTTCTGTGCTGTGATGCCCTCCAGCTCTCAATGCAGAACCACCTGGATTCTCAGCCTCCTTGCAGACTGCCTTCTTCCTGCAAAACCGCGTGGATCTTCTCTCCTTCTCAAAACTGCATGGCGAGAGCCTCTTAAAGCAGCCTGGAGACCCCTTCTCCAAGCCACATGGAGAAGGCCCCTTCACCAAGCCACGTGGAGGGAGCACACGAGAGAGCGAGAGAGCGAGAGCGAGCGCGCGAGCGTGCCAGAGAGTCAGAGCGCCAGAGAGAGTCTCAGAGTGAGAGCAGGAGCGAGAGCCAGATAGAGTCTGAGCACCAGAGCCAGAGCGCGAGTGAGAGCCCAAGTCAGAGAGCGAGAGTCCCAGAGTGAGAGCACGAGCGAGAGCCAGAGAGAGTCCCAGAGCGAGAGTCTGAGAGAGTCTCAGCTAAAATGTCTGCAGCTGCTTATATATCCCTGACTGCGTCCTCTGACGCAGTGGGCGTTGCAAACAGTTCTGACCATTCACAGACCCTTACGTAGGCTCTGTGTGCTTTCCATACCGTCCGCTGGTTCAAGACTCCTCCCATCTGCCTGAGGCTTTGGATGCATTAAAGCCATTTTGCATAAGAAAGACACTAGCCACCAGCCTCAGGCATGTGGAGGCATTCCAAAAGCTGCTTCCTTCTCCCCATCCCCCAGCTGCAAGCTCTGGGGATTTTTGGACTCCCCTGTTTCTGTAACACTACCTGTCTGGATGAGTATTTCTTCTTTATATCTTTGTTTACTGGACTTCCATCCAGTTTGATTTTCTGGAACTTCTGGTTATTTCTAGTTTTGAGGTAGTTGTATTTCTTCTTAGTTGTGGAGGGAGATGCAACGTGTCTGTCTACACCTCCATCTTGGCTGGAAGTCACTTCTTTCTTTTTAAAATTAATTTATTACTTTACTTGTAGAGAGAGGGGAAGGGAGGGAGAAAAAGAGGGAGAGAAATATCGATGAGAGAAACATCCATCTGCTTCCTTCTGAATGTGTCTTGACCTAGGACCAAACCTGCAACCCAGGCATGTGCCCCTACCAGAAATGGAACCCATGGCCCTTTGCTTCACAGGACATCATCCAACCAACTGAGCCATACCATTCAGGGTGGGATAACTACTTCTTTAACACGAAAAAAAAATTTACCTCAGTCCAAAAGCCAACATTAAACTTAATGACATTTTCGCTAAACTTTGAATCAAGATGAATATGATCACTTCAATATTATTTAACTTTACAGTATATATTAGTCAAATTAGCTAGACAAAAATAGAGGTATAAAAATTGGAAGACAGGAAATATTACAGGTGATATAATTGCTTAGAAAATTCAAGATAATCAATTGAAACTATTTCAAGTAATAAGAAAATATGGTAATCTAGTAGAGAACAAAATTATTATATAGAAATGAAGTTTTCTCAATGTAAATGATATGATGGATGAAAAGACTATATTTATAATAGTCATCGGCGGCGGCGGCGGCGGCAGCCGTCCGTCTCGAGAGACAATGGTGTAGCTTCTTAAGAGTCTATCTGCACCGCCGAGAATGGTTGTGCAGTCCGACTCGGGAGTGACACGGTATCTGTCTCCTCCCGTGTTGAATCGACATCTTGCGATGATGCTGGAGTGTCCTCTCCAGTGAAGCTGAAGCTACAGAGCCTGGGCAGGGTGATATGGAGGGTCTGCTGTTGCCCATGCAGCAGACCGCCCCCTCTCTTCGCAGCTGAAGGGTCCAAGGGAAAGACGGAGTCAATACAGCTTGGCTTCAGGTGCGCCGCAGGAGTTGCCGGTGTTGACTACAATGTCAAACCGCCTTAGGGACTCCGGCTCCGGATTTTCTGTCGGGATTTACTCCCTTAGTCTTTCCCCTGAAGAGGTATGCCGCAAGGCAGCGGAGGTTTTTTGGAGTCAGAGTTTTCCTTCTCTGATGTGCCCTGACTGGAAGATCGAACCAGCGACACTTAGCTCGCAGGCCAATGCTCAATCCACTGAGCCAAACCAGCCAGGGACAATTTATAATAGTAACAACAACAAAAACACCTGGGAATAAACATAACAAGAAATATTCAAGGCTTATTTAAGAAACATTTTTTAACACTATGAAGCAATAGCCAAAGGAAAGCTTGAGCAAGTAGAAATATAATATACTTTTGGACTGGAATACTCAACATCACAAAGATGTCAGTTCTCCACAGCTTATTATAATTTTTTTTAAATCTTAAAAAGATTTTATTTATTGACTTTTAGAGACAGGAAGGGAGGGAGAAAAAGAGGAAGAAAAACATCAATGTTTAAGAAATACATGGACTGGTTGCTTCTCGCAGGACCCCAACTTGGGACCTGGCCTGCAACCCAGGCATGTGCCCTGACTGGGAATCAAACCAGCGACCTTACGGTTCACAGGCTGGCACTCAGTCCACTGAGCCACACCAGTCAAAACTTGAGGTTTTAATGTGATCCAACAGGCTTTTTTTTCCGAGATAAATTGATTCTAAAGTTTATGTTTAAAAAAGGAGCAAGCATAATGATTAAAAGTGTGAGGGGAAAAAAAGAACAATGGTGGAGAAGACAGATTAGCACTACAACATATTAAAAGAAATTATGAATCTTCAAAGCTTCAATAATCAGAATAGTGAAATACTGACATACACATAGAGATGTTAATGGAGTAGAATATTCAGAAATAATCGCAAAGCATAGATAGATACAATATAAAACTGACATCTCAAGTCACTGGAGAAAATATAGATCACTAAAACAAATGGTATTGAGACAAATGGGTAGCCACCTAGACAAAAATAAAATTGAATCTATTCCTCATGTCTCACTGAGTTAACTTCAAATGGATAAAAGATTTAACTGTTTTGAAAACCTCAGAAATACCAAAAGAAATGTAGAAAAGTTTTATCTTGTAGTATGTAGTCTTTTTACCACCCCAAATCCAGAAGGCATAAAAGATTAATGAGTTCAGAGACTTCCGGCCAAGATGGAGGCCTAGATAGACATGCTGCGTCTCCCTCCACAACTAAGAAGGAATACAACTACCTCAAAACTAGAGACAACCAGAAGTTCCAGAAAATCAAACTGCATGGAAGTCCAACAAAGATATAAAGAAGAAATACTCATCCAGACAGGTAGGAGGGGCGGAGCCAGGGTGGAGAGGACATGATGTGGTGGCAGCAGCACGCCAGCGGAAAGCACTGTCACACGTTTCAAAATGTCAGGAGAAACACTTGGGGAGCACTCCCAGCTCCAGACCAGACCACACAGCTCATGGTCCCAGCACCGGGGAAAATAGAGCCTCATTGCTTCTTACTGTGAAAACTAGTAGGGGTTGGGGCAATGGAAGAAACTGCCGGTATCTCAGCAGAGTCTGCTTGTTTAAAGGGCCCCCACGGTCCTAGAACATCCGCAGACCCACCCACTCTGGGAACGATGGCCAGGGCAACAGCTAGAGAGGTGCCAGTCCCATACGGAAGTGGGAGAAGTGCCTGGAAAAGGGGCGAGTGCTGAGCAAGTGGCATTGTTCCCTCTCAGACCCCTCCCTGACATACAGCACCACAACCTGGTGAAACAGGTCGCCCTGTACTGATTAATACCTAAGGCTCCACCCCTTACAACATAACAGGTGCGACAGCTCTGCCTAAGACATAGAGACAAACAAACACAGAAGCCTGTGAAGATGAGAAGTATGGCCCAAAAGGGGGAACGGATCAAGGTTCCAGTGGGAGAACTAAGCGATGAGGAGACAGCCAACCTAACAGATGTAGAATTCAAAGCACAGGTGATAAAGATGCTCATAGGCTTGACAGATATGCTTCAGTAAGGCAAATGCAAAAGGGAAGAAGTGAAGGCTGTGCTAAATGAAACGAAGAAAAATCCACACAAAACCAATGGTGAAGGAAAGGAAACCAGGGTTCAAATCAGTGATTTGGAACATAAGGAAGAAAAAAACAGTCAACCAGTACAGAATGAGGAAACAAGAACTGAAAAAAGTGAGGAGAGGCTTAGGAACCTCTGAGACAACTTTAAATGTGCCAACATTTAAACCATAGGGGTGCCAAAAGGAAAAGAGGAAGAGCAAGAAATTTAAAGGTTATGTGAAAAAATAATGAAGGAAAACTCCCAAATTTGGCGAAGGAAATAGACATAAAAGTCCAAGAAGCATAGAAAATCACAAACAAGCTAGACACAAAAAGGACCACACCAAGACACATCATAATTAAAATGCGAAAGGTTAAAGATAAAGAAAGAATTTTTTTAATTATATTTTATTGGTTATATTGTTACAATAATTCTAATTTTTCCCCTTTGCTCCCCTCCACCCAGCACCCCCCTCCCCCAGCAATCCCCCACCAAATCCATGCCCATGGTTCATACATACAAGCTCTCCCACTTCACCCTTTCATATATTCTTCTCCTTTTTTTTAAATAAATAAATAATTATTTTAACAATAAAAAATAACAACCCCTCCCTCTCAGATATCAAGACCCTTTATAATCTTATAAAGGACAATGGACGAAGGTCTCAAGCTCCTCTAACTGCTTCAAGCTGGACATGGATGTTGTCCTACCTACCCTTGGGTCCAGAAATCCCTAATAAGAGTGGGGGATGTAGAGGGGAGGGTGGTCTTCCCACATGGGGAAGGATCGTGCAGACTCCAGGTCAGTTGGCTGTCCTCGGACAACGGCATGCTTGGTTTAACAGGCTGGCATCCTTGTTGTATTCTGGGGGCAACAAATTTGGCAAAAGGGTTAAAAGACATCATTCAATCCATAACTACTAGATGAAAAAAGGCAGGGATTAATTTTTCAATGTCCCACATTAGGGAAAAAAAGGGGGGGGGCTTCTTTGGAGGAAAGTGTGCCAGGCACATCTCACCTGTCCAAAACCCTTTTGCCCGTTATACTTAGTTTGGACTGAGGGAAATATTTTAGGTTTTCCCCCTCTCAGACCTCTGGGCCCTTTCAGTCCAAGCCATTAGGATAGAAAAGAGGAACCAGTTTTAAAGTGAAGCCCACAGATCACCCCATTCTTCACCAACCCAGCCATTTAGTTCAGCCAAACCATTCAGTCTCAGGAGGAAGCGCTGCAGACAGGATTAAGTGAGGCCTATACGTACAGATAATCACTCAGGTAATGAGATCATAGGCTTATGCCCTTTGAAAACAGAAAACACATATTAATTTATGTAACATAACCCACAAACAAGTCTCTAAATCTGTAAGATTGTCTTATGGGAAAGACACCCAGTTGCAAGGCATTTGACATACTTCTTGCCTGTAAATTAAATATCTTTGATGATACCACAGACATAGTTTAACTCTCAAGTGAAAACATATTTTAAATGAAAAGAAACTTTAAAGACAGCTGCACTACTTTATAGTCTACCACTGATCATTGTGATTTTCCTTGAATAATGATTTTTCTCCCTAAGATTACCCTCGTCATTAAAGGGACTACATTAAGTCCATTTTTAATTTATCCTGTTCATTTGCATAAACACAACAAGAGCAGGAAATGATCACTTATGATCTTTAGTTCTGCTTTGCTGGAACTTATGCAAGGAACATTTAAGGTGACCTTCAGTCTGCCCTTCAGGGCACAGAATCTGAGCCACATACCTGGCATTCAGCCTTGCCTGTACACACCTGTCTTTTCCAAATCCTTCTGGTTTTTTATTGTGCCTTAAGGTCCCTTTTAGCCATCTTTCAGGAAAACAGCCTTCATTTCTTCCCTGGAAAGATTGCTGTGGACCGCACAACCAACCACAGTACCAGGCCTTTTATCTCGTGGGCTTTTATTGCCTTTGAAAGTCATTCCCAGTTCCTCAGGGCTTTTTGGTAGCAACCAGAGCCCAAGCATGTCTCCTTTAGGCATGATATTCCAGTCAAAGTCTTGATCAAAAAAAAAAAAAAGGCTCTATTAACAGCTGGTCTTATTAGTTTTATGCAAAGAAACTTATGTCATTACTTACTTCTTTAGAATGCCAAACTCTGGAGGGATCAGATAGGGAGAAAAATATACAGTGTGAAGGAAAATCATTGTCCTTCTAATATTCACTGAACTGGCATTTTCATTCTTTATATTTTCATTTTTCCCCCACTAAAATTTTTTTGATTTTCCATTACAGTGTCCCACTTTTTTTCCCCCTCTTGCTTCCTTGCACCCTGTCCCCTCCTTCTCCAACATTTAGTCCCCACTCAGTTGTCCATGTTCGTGGGTCATTTATACATGTTCTTTGACGAGACCCTTCCCCTTCTTACCCCCTTCTCTCCCTCCTGCCTCCCCTCTTGTTACTGTTAGTCTACTCCTTGTTTACATACCTCTGGTTCAATTTTGCTCATTTGTTTGTGTTGTTCATTAGTTTCCTGTAATAGGTGACAGCATAAGGTATTTTTCTTTTGTTGCCCGGCTTATTTCACTAAGCATAATTCTCTCTAGTTCCATCCATGTTGTTGCAAATGGTAGAAGTTCCTTCTTTCTTTCTGCTACATAGAACTCCATTGTGTAAATGTACCACAGTTTTTTGATCCACTCATCTACAGATGGGCACTTAGGTTGTTTCCAGCACTTGGCTATTATAAACAGTGCTGCTATGAACATAGGGGTGCATAGGTTCTTTTGAATTGGTGTTTCAGGATTTTTCAGATATAATCCTAGCAATGAAATTGCTGGTTCAAAAGGTAGTTCCATTTTTAGTTTTTTGAGGAAATTCCAAACTGTTTTCCGTAGTGGCTGCACCAGTCTGCATTCCCACCAGCAGAGCACTAGGGTTTCCATTTCTCCGAATCCTCTCCAGCACAAGTTGTTTGTTGATTTGTTGATGATGGCTATTCTGACTGGTGTGAGGTGGTATCTCATTGTGGTTTTTATTTGCATCTCTCTGATGGCTAGTGATGTTGAGCATTCTTTCATATGTCTATGGACCTTCTGTATGTCCTCTTTGGAGAAGTGTTTGTTCAGATCCTTTGCTCATTTTTTAATTGGGTTGTCTGTCTTCTTGGTATTGAGTCATATGAGCTCTTTACATATTTCGGAGATCAATCCCTTGTCTGAGATGTCATTGGCGAATATATTTTCCCATATAGTTGGTTTCCTTTTCATCTTGCTGATGTTTTCTTTAGCTGAGCAGAAACTTTTTAGTTTGATGTGGTCCCATTTGTTTATTCTTTCCTTTATTTCCCTTGCCTCAGGAGATATATCAGTGAAAATGTTGCTACGCAGGATATCTGAAATTTTCCTGCCTATTTTTTCCTCTAGAACTTTTATGGTGTCAGGGCTTACATTTAAGTCTTTGATCCATTTTGAGTTTATTCTTGTGTATGGTGTAAGTTGGTGGTCTAGTTTCATTTTTTTGCATGTCCCTGTCCAGTTCTCCCAACACCATTTATTGAAGAGGCTCTTTTCACTCCATTTGATGTTCCTTCCCCCTTTGTTAAATATTAGTTGACTATATAGACCTGGGTTTATTTCTGGGCTCTCTGTTCTGTTCCATTGATCTATATGTCTGTTCTTATGCCAGTACCAGACTGTTTTGATTACCGTGGCTTTGTAGTATACTTTGATATGAGGTATTGTGATTCCTCCTACTGTGTACTTCTTCCTCAAAATTGCTGTAGCTATTCGGGCTTTTTTTTGGTTCCATATAAATTTTTGAAGTATTTGTTCTAGGTCTGTGAAAAATGTCATTGGTGTTTTAATAGGGATTGCATTGAATCTATAAATTGCTTTGGGTCATATGGACATTTTAATGATGTAGATTCTTCCCATCCAAGAACATGGTATTTGCTTCCATTTATTTGTATCTTCCTTAGTTTCTTTCTTCCATGTTATGTAGTTTTCTGAGTACAGGTCTTTTACCTCCTTGGTTAAGTTTACTCCTAGGTACTTTATTTTTCTTGTTGCTATGGTAAATGGGATTTTTCTTTCAGTTTCTGTCTCTGAGATTTTATTGTTGGTGTACAGAAATTCCTTCGATTTCTGAATATTGACTTTGTACCCTGCTATTTTGCCGAATTCACTTATTAGTTCGAGTAGTTTTTTTGTGGAATCTATAGGGTTTTCTATGTACACTACCATGTCATCTGCAAATAATGACAGTTTTACTTCCTCTTTTCCAATTTGGATGCCTTTTATTTCTCTTTCTTGTCTGATTGCTGTGGCTAGAACTTCCAAGACTATGTTGAATAGGAGTGGAGAGAGTGGATATCCTTGTCTTGTTCCTGATCTCAGGGGGAATGCTCTCATTTTTTGCCCATTGAGTATGATGTTGGCTTCAGGTTTCTCGTATATGGCCTTTATTATGTTGAGGTATGCTCTCTCTATTCCCATTTTGCTGAGAGTTTTCATCATAAATGGGTGTTGTACTTTATCAAATGCTTTTTCTGCATCTATTGATATGATCATGTGGTTTTTGTCTTTCATTTTGTTTATGTGGTGTATTACGTTTATTGATTTGCAAATATTAAACCATCCTTGCATCCCTGGGATGAATCCCACTTGATCGTGGTGTATGATCTTTCTAATGTGTTGCTGGATCCAGTTTGCCAATATTTTGTTGAGGATTTTAGCATCTATGTTCATCAGCGATATTGGCCTGTAGTTTTCTTTCTTTGTTGTGTCTTGACCTGGTTTGGGAATTAGGGTAATACTGGCTTCATAGAACAAGTTTGGGAGTCTTCCCTCTTCTTGGATCTTTTGGAATAGTCTGAGGAGGATAGGAGTTAGTTCTTTCCTAAATGTTTTGTAGAATTCACCTGTGAAGCCATCCGATCCAGGGCTTTTGTGTGCCGGGAGTTTTTTGATTACTGCTTCAATTTCACTAGTTGTTATTGGTCTATTCAGGCTTTCTGCCTCTTCTTGATTCAGTTTTGGAAGACTGTATGTTTCCAGGAATTTGTCCATTTCTTCTAGGTTGTCAAATTTCTTGCCATACAGTTATTCATAATAATTTCTTACAATTCTTTGTATTTCTGTGGTATCAGTTGTGATTTCTCTTCTTTCATTTCTGATTTTATTTATTTGGGTCCTCTCTCTTTTTTTCTTGATAAGCCTGGTTAAAGGCTTGTCAATTTTGTTTATCTTTTCAAAGAGCCAGCTCCTACTTATGTTGATCTTTTGAATTGTTAGTTTAGTCTCTATGTTATTTAATTGTGCTCTGGTCTTGATGATTTCCTTCCTTCTACTTGATCTGGGCTTTGCTTGTTGTTCTTCCTCTAGTTTTTGTAGTTGTAGGGTTAAATTTTTTATTAGAGATTCTTCTAGCTTTTTTAGGTAGGCCTGTATTGCTATGAACTTTCCTCTCAGGACTGCTTTTGCTGTATGCCATAGGTTTTGTGTTGTTGTGTGTTCATTATCATTAGTTTCCAGAAACTTTTTGATTTCTTCCTTGATGTCATTGTTAACCCATTCATTATTTAATAGCATGTTATTCATTCTCCATGAGTTTGAATGTCTTTGAGTTTTTTCCTTGAGGTTGATTTTCAATTTTAAGCCATTGTGATCTGAGAAGATGCTTGATATAATTTCAATTTTCTTGAATTTGTTGAGGCTTGTTTTGTGTCCTACCATGTGGTCTATCTTTGAAAATGTTCCATGTGCACTTGTGACCCATCCCGCAGGTCGAGCAACGAGGAACCTAGAGGGGGAGTGAGGATGAGAAAGGGGCAAGAGGCACAAAGAATGGAGACAAGACAGTGCTCTGATCAAGTCTCATTTATTCTTAGTCAAAACAGTATTCTTATAGCTCAGCAGAGGAGGAATTTTTCATTCGGTGGGAACGCAGCTGCAGCTTGGGCGTTATCTGGTAGATATGAGTTAAACTGCAGGACAACAATCCCAGGAACAGCAAGAGGGTCGTTGCCCTAGTAAGGAGTAAACAACTATTATGGGATGGTGAGGCCATGCCAAGCAGAACTTTAGGATGCCAGTTAGTAAGACTTCAGCTGAGGAACTTTTTAGTTCCCCACAGGTCCCCCTTTTTTATCTTATGTAAGCTGAGAGCCTCGCGGGGACTGCGCCTGTCTTAGGTCAGGAGATCACCACACGGAGCCAGCCTTACCTTACCCGTCATTGGTTATCTAAGGCAGCTTCTTTCTGGCCAGATACCTGTCTTAGGCGGCGGCTGGCAAGGCATGTGGTCTCCAGTTGCCCGTCATTGACTGTCTAGTCCAGCTCACCGAGGCATTAGTTACGTGTATGAGCATCATGGTAAGTTGCAGTCTCAGCTTGTTCTAATTTATGATAATGGACCTGTATTGGCTGCATTTTTATGGCATCTATTTGTTGCTTGATAAAGGCCATCACCTTATTGAAAATGAAAGGTCCTAAGGATAGCAGCAGGAGTAGCCCTAAGAGAGGTCCTAAAAGTGGGAGGAGATAGGGAAGGGCCCCATTAAGTCCACTCCACAGGGGATTTTCGAAGAGTTCTCTTCTTCTTTTCACTAGGTCTTCCTACAGCTTCTTTATTTTGTCTCGGACGATGCCCGATTTGTTGGCATAGAAGCAGCAACGTTCCTGCAAAGCCAAGCATATTCCTCCCTGTTCTGCTGTTAGCAGGTCTAGTCCCCTCGTATTTTGGAGAACTACTTCAGCTAGGGAGTCTAACTGATCTTGGATGTCATTAATGGTGCTGGACAAAGCTTGAACATCATCGATTAGCTGATTAGAGAGCTTTGTGTAGGAGTGAACTGCAATTCCTAACCCTGTTGTCCCTGTAGCTAACGCTCCTGAAACACCTAACCCTACTAGTAGGGGGATGAATGATACTGCTCTTTTGTGGCGACCTGCAATGTAGTCAAAACTGAGAATGGGAACAGGGTCATCTCCGGAAACTATATCTATGTCTGGCAATAAGGTATCTAGGACGCATATTCCTGTCCAATTGTTGGGCAAGGATGAAAATGCTAAATTTCCTCCACAAACAAACACCTGCCCTTTGCCTGGGCAGAGGGAGTTGCTATGGTTCACTATGCTACTACAGTTAGCAAATTCAACAAATCCAACATGAATATCAAAGCTATTATTTTGAGACTTACCTTGGAGGCAGAGGGAAGCAGGAAAATACATGGGCTGTACTCTAAAGGGCAAGCTGGGGCTACAATTTTGATGAGACTTATTAAAGGAGGTGATATTAGCAGGAATGGCTAAGGGCATAGGTGTGCCTAAAGTCATACATAGCCAGCAGTCTGCAGCTAGTTGGGGGTTGGAGATGATAAGGGCTCTGTGGGTGGCCGTCAAGATGTCAGTGGTCTGGGTATCTAAATCTATTCCCCGTGGTTTAGGTAATGCCAGAGGGTGGTAATTGATTATTGGATACAGGTTTGTTATGAGATGTTCTATTTGTTTTTGTACTGAGATTTCTCTTATTCTATCTTGTGGACCACCACTATCAGAAACATGTATAGGGGCCTTCTTATGCCAGCATACTGGCTTTCCAACAGTGCCTTGGCAAGAGGCCTGTAGATACTTAGTAGACCCAATTGGTGAAGGGTTGGACCCCCAGTCTCCTCGGCTAATAGCATTTTGCACTTTTTGCAGTATGGCAGTAAAATAAGTGACATTAGAGGAGATACATTCCTGTACTGACTCATAACAAGTAGAATGCATTTGATTATAGAAGGTGGTGCATTCCTTGGGACATGCTCCTGGTTTGCCATTGGTAGTGAGTATGATGGGAGGCTTATTTACACAATGCCACCTCGGTTTAGAAACCCCTGTATCAGTTACATCATATGCGAGGTAGGCCTTGTTGGTAGGCCGTTCCGATGTCAGAGCACAAGCGTATATAGCCGCTTAAATCAGTTTTCTTTTTGTATGGCCTAATAGCTGCCTGGCAGGCAGCATTTGCATTTTCGAAGGCCAATTGCTTGACAAAATCTGTGCCTGCATCGGCGCTGCCAAAAATTCTACCAGCTGCAGTAATGAGTCTATGGACAAAATCTGCAAAAGGCTCATCTGGTCCTTGTTTAATGTTAGTGAGAGAGGAGCTCATATCACCCTTAGTGGGGAGCCTCCTCCATGCTCTTGTACCTGCTGACTGAATTTGAGCAAAAAGTCCTGGATCATATTGCATTTGATTGTCACTAATTGCATAGTTGCCTTCTCCAATTAACATATCAAAATTCCACCCATTATTTGCTTGTATATTGCGCCTAGCAGTATCCTTACAGATTTCTACATATTCTGATTTCCAGAGGAGATAGTCTCCTCCAGCTAGGGTCGCTCGAGCCAATGTTTGCCAATCACTTGGAGTGAGCCACTGATCTGTGACCGATTCTAAGATGGCCATAGTGTAAGGAGCTGTGGCTCCGTATTGAGCTACTGCTATTTTCAATTCTTTTATGACTTTGAAATCAAATCCAGTGTGGTGTCGCCAGGCCTGTCCCTGGGCATCTACTGTTTCTGATACCGGAAATGCTTCCATTTCTTCTAAGCCTAGTATTGGGGTATTTTGGGGTATGCTCCTCTGACTGGGGGCCTCTGGCTCGGAGGGCCCTCCAGAGAAGGCTCAATTTCTTTTTTCTGCTTTCCTATTTTTAGCCCCTCTAATTGTCTTATTAATTCCTGATGTTCCTTCTCTAATTTTATTTGTTCTTTTAAATGTTCAATTTTATCCCTCAGTTCTTTTCGAGGATCAAGGACAGGGTACGCAGAGGGGGGAGCAGAGGGTGAGGTATAGGGCAGTGGCCTTGTTCCCAGAGGCGGACAGCCAAGGTTATTGTATCTGGCTGCCTCTTCCACCAAGCTATCCCAATCAACCTCTTCCTCATCAGAATTATTTGCAGTATATTCTGATAGGTCTGGATATAACTTCTTTTTTGATTTTACCGACACTTCTTTAGGTGCCGCAGCTCCCCCTTCAGTAGTCTGACCCTTTGACAGCTTACTCTTTGGACTGTTCTGTTTTCCTTTCGGTTTGACTACCTTGTCCTCACCGTCACTCTCAAGAGATATTAAATCATCCTCCTCTCGGCTGTCATTTCCCTTATATTTTCTACTTTCCTCCTTATGCTCTGTCTATAAGATATTTTGACCTTTTTCTACTACATTAGCTACTACAGGATCACTATGCCTTTGAGATAGGAGTTCATCTATTAGATTCCAATAACAGAAGGCAGTTACAGGAACCTTCTCTGGACCAAATGTATCATAAAAGTCTTTTAAAGCATCTCCTACTCTTTTCCACCGTCGTGGATCAATGTTCCCTTCAGTGGGAAACCAGGGACATAAGTGTTTGATATAATCAAAATATTTCAGCAACTGTTTTACTTTAACCTTTACTCCTCGTGCCTTTAATGCCTGTCCGAGCTGTTCAACAAAAAGCTCATGTCGGCTCATTTCTTGACCCATGATCGCCATTCACTTACCGAGGTGAGGTCAACGCGGCAGGTTCCCGCGTAGCCTTTTCCTCTTCTCTACTTGGCCGGCTCCTCGAACGGCGTCCTTCACTGAGTCCCCCGTTCTCGGGCCCCACGTTGGGCGCCACTTGACCCGTCCCACAGGTCGAGCAACGAGGACCCTAGAGGGGGAGTGAGGATGAGAAAGGGGCAAGAGGCACAAAGAATGGAGACAAGACAGTGCTCTGATCAAGTCTCATTTATTCTTAGTCAAAACAGTATTCTTATAGCTCAGCAGAGGAGGAATTTTTCATTCGGTGGGAACGCAGCTGCAGCTTGGGCGTTATCTGGTAGATATGAGTTAAACTGCAGGACAACAATCCCAGGAACAGCAAGAGGGTCGTTGCCCTAGTAAGGAGTAAACAACTATTATGGGATGGTGAGGCCATGCCAAGCAGAACTTTAGGATGCCAGTTAGTAAGACTTCAGCTGAGGAACTTTTTAGTTCCCCACACACTTGAGAAGAATGTATATTTTGCTTCTTTGGGGTGAAAAGTTCTATATATATCGACTAAGTCCATTTGATCTAGAGTGTTGTTCAATGCATCAATATCTTTGGTGTTTCTTTGCTTCGAAGATCTGTCCATTGTCGACAATGGGGTGTTAGAGTCCCCTACTATGAGTGTGTTGCTGTCTATATCTTTCTTGGAGTCTTTCAAAATTTTCCTTACATATTTGGGTGCTCCTAAGTTGGGTGCATATATATTTATAAGGGTTATATCTTCTTGATGGATTTTTCCCTTAAGTATTATGAAATATCCTTCTTTGTCTCTTTTTATGGCCTTTGCTGTGAAATCTGTTTTGTCTGATATAAGTATTGCTACCCCAGCTTTTTTTTTCATGTCCATTTGCTTGAAATATTTTTTTGCATCCCTTCACTTTCAGTCTCTGTAGATCTTTTGTTCTAAGGTGGGTCTCTTGTAGACAGCATATATGTGGGTCATTCTTTCTAATCCATTCAGCTACTCTATGTCTTTTGATTAGAACATTTAATCAATTTACATTTAAGGTTATTACCAATTAAGTACTTATTCATTGTCATTTTCCCCCTTTGTACTCGTGTTCCTCTCTGTCTCTCTGTTTCTTCATCTTCTTAATGCAGATCCTTTAGCATCTCTTGCAATGCTGGTTTGGTGGAGAGGTATTCTTTTAGCCTTGTTTTGTCTTGGAAACTCCTTATTTCACCTTCCATTTTGAATGAGAGTCTTTCTGGGTAGAGTATTCTTAGTTGTAGGCCTTTGTTTTTCATTGCTTGGAATATTTTTTGCCATTCCCTTCTGGTTTGTAGTGTTTCTGCTGAGAAATATGATGATAGCCTTATCAGAACTCCCTTGTATGTTATTACTTGTTTCTCTCTTGCTGCTTTTAGGATTCTCTCTTTGTCTTTGAATGTTGCCATTTTAATTATGATGTGTCTTGAAGTGGGCCTGTTTGGGTTCATCTTCATTGGGACCCTCTGTGCTTCCTGGACTTGCGTGACTCTTTCTCTCCTCATGTGAGGGAAGTTTTCTGTCATTAGTTTTTCAAAGAGGGTTTCTATCCCTTGCTCTTCTTCTTCTCCTTCTGGAATTCTTATGATATGGATATTATTACGTTTCATGTTGTCCTGCAGCTGTCTTAGAACCTCTTCAGTCTTGTTCAGTCTTCTTTCATTTTGTTGCACTGTCTACATTTTGTTTTTGTCTACATTGTCCTCCAGCTCGCTGATCCGATCTTCTGCTTCCTCTAGCCTGCTTTTAATTCCTTCTACTGTGTTCTTCAATTCAGAGATTGTATTCTTCATTTCCTCCTGGCTCTTATTGTTAGCTTCTATGTCTTTTTTCATGCGGGTGTAATTCTCAGTAAGTTCCTTGTAGTTTTTCTTGAGTTCCTTGTAGTTTCCCTGGAGTTCTTTGTAGTTTCCACTGAGCTCATTGAACTTCTCCATAATCCATGTTTTGAATTCCATATCTGATAGTTTCCTCCCCTCTATTTCATTTAGCACTCTTTCTGGGGATTCTACCTTTCCTTTCGATGGGAGGTTGTTTCTCTGTCTCCCCATTTTTGTGACTCCTATTGTTTGTTGGTGCTTCTTAGAATGATCTGCACTTCCTGGATCTGCCTCTGGTGGCGTCAGATCATGTACCAGTCTGGCACTAGGCAGCCTGTTGGAGACCTCCAGGGATCTACTGCCTTTGTCTGTCTTCTTTAGTTGTTAATCTACTCAATCTTTGAATTGCCGTCAGGTTTAAGGACTGTGGGTGTGGCAGCTTAATTCCTGTAGGCAGGGCTTTTGCTTCCCCTCAGGCTGATGACACTTGGAGGGGAATGGTCTGCCTACAGTACTGGGGATGAGTCAGCACTGGGACCCGGTCAGCTGCTCCCCCAGTTCTCCCCTCAAAGCCACCGCGCCAGACTCTCCCCAAGTGTCTCCAGTCCTCTCTGCCTTCCCTCCGCTTGAGCCCAGGGTAAGTGGGGGCCAAAATATTTTCGTATGTGATCCGCTTAAGAGCTCTTTTTCTCTAGCTGTTTCTCTCCTGATAGCAAGAAACCCTGTGGCTTTTTGCTTTTCACAGCTGATATTATTTTACTTTCCACTCTGTTGCTGTAGCCTGGGAAGCCCAGCTGGGGGTTTAGACCCTGCCTTTTTCAGGGGGAACCCCCGGCTGCGGAGCTGTTTCTCAGTCCCTTCAGCTGCCACCTGTGGGAGCCCAGCCAGCCCTTCCGCATCTCCGCACTCACTACCGGTCAAGTTGTGATGTAGCGGCCTTTTCTGTCTCTCCGTGGTTATAAGACTTCCTTCCAGCTAGTGTTCAGTTGGTTATTCCAGATGATTTCTCCAAAATTAAGTTGTAAATCCAGACTGGTCCTGGGAGGAGGTTAGTGTAGCTTCCACTTACTCCTCCGCCATCTTGGATCCTCTTAAAGAATCATAAAAGCAGCAAGAGAAAAGCAGAGAGTTAGCTACACAAGGGTGCCTATAAGACTACCAGCTGACTTCTCAAAATAAACTTTGCAGGAAAGAAGGGACTGGCAAGAAATATTCATAGTGATGAAAAGCAAAAATCTACAACCAAGATTACTCTATCTAGCAAAGCTATCATTTAGAATGGAAGGGCAGATAAAGTGCTTCCCAGACAATGTAAAGCTAAAGGAGTTCATCATCACCAAACCATTATCATATGAAATGTCAAAGGAACTTACTTAAGAAAAAAAAGGTCAAAAGTATGAACATTAAAATGACAACAAACACAAGTATCAACAACTAAACCTAAAAAATAAAAACAAAATCCAACTAAGCAAACAAGCATAGGAACAGAATCATAGGTATGGGGATCATCTGGAGGGTTATCAGCTGGGAGGGGGAAGGGGGAGAAATGGGGAAAGGGTTCAGGGACTAAGAAGCATAATAGGTTGGTACAAAACAGACAGGGGGATGTTAAGAATATAGGAAAGGGTGAAGCCAAAGAACTTTTATGCACGACCCATGGATATGAACTAAGGAGGGTGGGATTGTTGGAGGGAAGCAGGGTACTGGGTGGAGGGGAGCAAAGGGCAAAAAAATTGGGACTACTGTAACAACATAATAAAATATACTTTAAAAAAGATTAATGAGTTCAACCATACCACCAAAACAAACAAACAAAAACCCTGATATTTAAAAACCGTGACTGAAGTCAAAGAACAAATGATAAACTGCAAAAAAAATGTTTTCATATCAGAACACAAAGACATAATTTCCCTCATATGTCAAGAACCTCTAGGCATCATAAGTAAAGACCAGTGATCTAACAGAAAATGTGCAAAGGACATGAATTGAAAGATATGTAATAAATCTTAAACATATGATACAAAAATTCAAAGTTTGATAAAACATTCTAATGGTAAGACTAGGGAAACAGACATTGAAAACATTAATGGTGAGAGTGGATATTGACATAAATTCTACAAGACAATCTTAAAATATCCATTTAAATTAATTGAATAAATAATTATATAGGTTGACTTTCACAAAATGTTTTAAATTACATGTACAAAACTCCTCATCACAGCATTGTTTGTAGCAGCAAAAGATTAGAAACAATTCAAATGGCAATCAATAGGAGGCTGGAAATATAAATTATATGACATCCATATAACAGAAAATTATGTGGCTGTAAAAAGGAATAGAAAGGCTCTCTATGTTCTAATATGAAAAGATCTCCAAAATATACTTTTAAATGTAAAAAAGAAAACCCAATGCAAAATAATTTGTATATTTTGCTACCTTTTGTGTAAAAACAAGAAACTATATTTATATTTGCTTATATATAGATAAAGACTCTACAAAAATAAGAAAGTAAGAGGAAGTCAGGACAGGTGGAGGTCAAGGATAAGAGGGAGGTTTTGTATTTATAGTCTCTAGATGTTGAACCATGTGACTATATTATCACAGAAGGAGGAAGAGGAGAACTGGAGAGGTAGTTTTTATTGTGACCACCTGAGCAAGTTAAAACTGAATGAAGTCTAGATCCCAACCAATTTTAAAATCATAGTAATTTTCAATGTGCAGTTTGTTTGTAGTTCATTTTCAGCCACAGAGTGTAACAGCATTTCTCCTGCTGCCTTAGAATTGTTGACACCTGATTATGGGGAGTTATCATCCTGGACCAATTTAGACTAAACAGGCAAAAGATAATATCTTTTAAATTCCTGTGGCAACATTGGTAACTATAGCCTAAAACCTGTGGGAGCATAATTGGCAATCAAAGTACACACACACACACACACACTTTGATCAGTCATTAAAATCATCATACAAGATTACTGATATGAGAGATGTTGTAACCCTTTTAAATGAGCTCATAGAGTCCATAAATAAGATAACAAGTGTGACCTGGGGTTCCTTGCAATTATCTGTTGATCCATTTTTCAATGTTTTTGTAGGTAACTATCGATGCCCTTTCATTTAATCATAATTTATCAATTACTTATTTCTGAGATTGTTCATTGTCAGTGTTCAATAAAAAAAGAGAAAAAGAAAAAACCAATAGAGCTTACACAATTAAATCAAAACTGGGCAGCTTATGTGACAGAAGCAGGGAATTTACAATTACGTAAATACATTTGTAGAAAAAGTAATCCTGGCTTCCATCTTATGACCATGACAGCAAAGGGGTGATGACAAAGTTTCTACAGTGAACAGGTATTACACTTACAATTGAGAGATTAAAAAAATGTAAACGAGTCCTCTGTCATCCCAAAAGCCAAAGGTCACCTGTTCCATTCCTGGTCAGGGCACACGTCTAGGTTGCAGGTTCAGTCCTGGATCGGGACATATTTGGGAGGCAGCAGATGGATGTTTCTCTCATATTGATGTTTCTCTCCCTTTCTACCCCCTTACCCTCTAAAAACAATTAATATAAAAAATGTAAACAAGTATAGTCTGAGTGTGCAGATAGACATGGATGTTAGTTCTCATCCTGTCATTTATTATCTGTGGGATCTTGGAAAGGTTACATTAGCCCCTTGGAGTCTGAGCTTCCCCATATGTGAACTGAGGGTAATCACACCTGCTTTGCAGGGTTGTAGTGAGTTGTAGATGAGATGATCTTTGTGAAGTGCTGAGTGCAGGCTCTGGTTCACAATGGCCGTGCAGTTACAGAGATTCTCATTCCCCACCAACCCAGTGGAGGCAGAACCCATGGAAGCCAACCCAGATTGGTGCCATATTTCCTGAGTTCCTCTTTTTGGGCTATTCTACTGCTGTGCCAAAGCACATGAACTTGCCCCTGCTTGTTGAAAGAAACATGACTATTAATCTATACCCATGATGTGACTGTAATTAGGAAGCCTGGAATTTTAGGAGATAGGTTAGCTCTGTCCAGATCCCAGAAGGGTGTTTCTCTTATGCTAGTGAGAAAGTGTCAGTGCAGGAAATCCAAATGGCACTGAAAGGATATAATAGAAGGAACTGAGAGCTTACAAATTGATTGAAAGGGCTAGAGGGGTGCGCTCTAAGCTGGGCCTTCAGGAACGATTCACAGAAGGCACCAGACCTAACCCACCAGGGAAGCTACTACTTCTACACAACATAGGCAACCCTCAAGAATCCTCTGTGTAGCTGTGAATTCAGACATCTGAGCTTGAACCATCACTTATTATCTATGTAACCTTGTATAAGGCACTTAATCTCTCAAGCATCAAGACATGAAGATGTTGCCATCCCAGCCACTGCTTCTCAATACCTATAAACCGGTTAATAGACTTATCTCCCCCATGTTTCTTATATGCAAAACAAAGCCAAAAGCAGTTGGAAAATAGCCTCTGCTTCACTTTTATTTTTCACATTCCTTCTCCACACAGGATTCAAATGGTGAGAGTATAATTTATAACTCTCTTCAGCTGTAGATTTCTTTCCTGTTTCTTCAACATCCATTCCTACATCCATTTCTTTTCTTTTGTCTTGCTCTGTGTCTTCTATGTGTCATTTTACACATATAATAAATGGGGGACACGAGAGGGTAACAGAGTGAATAGCGCTAGCAACGTTCTATTCCTTGACCTGGTGGGACTTAGGGAGCTTTGCAAGTGTTTTCTGTTTGTGATAATTCATTAAGCTGTACACACACATGTGATTTGTGCATGCTCTTATTTTATGTTTCATTTTTAAAAGTTACTAGAAAAGTGCTGAATGATAAAGCTGAAGAAATCTTCCAAAAACAAAAAGATGGCTAAATGAGTAAGTGGTCAGAGGAGGTATAGAACATACAGTATCCATCTCAATAACAGACATTCCAGAAAGAGAAAACAGAATAAAAAGGAAAGGAAAACATCCAAGGATAATTTAAGAAAATTTTCCAGAGTGGAAGCCCATGAATTTCCTAATGAATTGAAAGAGCCCACTAAGTGCCTACAATGGATGAAAATACACACACACCTTGGCAAATTTCATCACTGGAAACAAAACGATCCTACAAGTTTCCAGAAGGGGCCAAAACAAAAACAAAATCCCAGGTCTCATACAAAGTGTCAGACATCAGAGCAGCTTTGGACTTCGCAGCAGTAATGCTGGAGGCTAGAAGGCATGAGGCGATCAGGCATTTAAAATGGTGAAAAAGGACTTTCATGCTAGAAATCTATATTTTTCCAAAGTAAGAATATGTAAGTACAGAATGACATTTTATATGTATATAATATCTGAAAAAATTATATCCTATTACACTCCAGGGATGTTACTGGAAGATCTGCTCCACTAAAACAAGGGGATAAAACCAAGAAAGAAGGCATGGGATCCAGGAAAACAGAATACTCCACTCGGGAGAGTGCAGCGCCAGAACCTTCATACGACGGGCTGCTCTGAAACCCAGAAGGGCAGTGAGAAGAGAGCCCAGGATGATGGTGGGTCCGAGGCAGCTGCCAGTCCAGCCTGGAGCAGGTCTGAGGACCCAGCAGAGCCTTCTTTCTTTAAAAGATGAAAATGTACAGGGTGTCTGATGCAAACTAACAAACTTCTGAGGAACCACTCTGAAGGGCCAGTCTAGCCCCAGAGCGCCGATGGTGACGTCAGGGCTGTGCTGCGGCCTGTGTGGCACCCTGCTCCTCCCTTTCCCCCCCGACCCCAATCCCAATCCCCAAGCTTGCCCTCTTCCCACAGGTGTGGATCCTAAGCGCGCCCTAATACAGCAGTCCCTCTCTATATCGCGGTTCACTTATCGTGGCCTCACTGTATCGTGGGATTTTTGAAAATATTGTATTTAATTATTTATCACAGATTTTTCGCTATATCGTAGGATTTTGCGGTACTGTATATGTATGTTGTTAAAGTTACATACGTTTAAGAGTGTAGAATATGTTTAAGAACGTAAGTAGTGTTTATAAAAGTGTGGAAAAGGTTAATAAGGGAGTGGGAAAGGTTAGTAAGGGACTGGGAACGGTTTATAAGTGTGTGGGGTTTATAAAGTCTTAAAACAGACAAATACTAAAATAACTGTAAGGTTCCTAATTTGCGGATTTTCACCTATCGCGGGGAGGCCTAGAACGTAATACCCGTGATAAGTGAGGGGATACCGTATACACGAAATTTCACCTCAGGGTTTGTTTTTGGGAAACCCCAACCTAAAACAGAAGACAACTCCAGAGAAAAGAAAATCTGTGGAGTGAAGGACAATTCACCATATTTTGCTACACCACGCAGCTATCAACAGCGTGTACATAACTGTAACAATGTCAACTTTACATATTGGTCTAACCAAAACTACCATATCATTTTATCGGGAGGCTAGGAGAATGGGGAGACGTGTCCTGGCAGTATAGGAGGAAAGTGAGATAAATCCTCAACTTCCATAGCCAGAAATCAAGAAATAGTACCCCCCACAACAAATCAGCAAGAAGCAAGTCTAACCCAGTTAGTAAGAGACACAGGTGTAAATACCAGCATAACTAGCTAACATGGAGATAAAAGCGGTTGTCTTTGATCTGGACAAAGAGGGAGAGCGGGTAAAAAAGGAATTGCCATTTATCAGAGCAGGTTTTATACAATCATTTGACTCGTCAAACTATGAGTATGTCCAATGTTTATAAAAACAGCTAAAACCAAAACATTAAGCCTTGGCTGTGTACTACGCAGCCCCGAGAAATGATGCCAAGATGAATATTTATTGAAATGAAAGGACGCTCATAATGCCATGTTAAGTGGGAAAAGCAGAGTCCAAAATGCTGTGCACATTAAATCCCATTTTTAAAACTAGAAATAGAAGTATATATATGTGTAGAAAAAGTCTGAAGCTACCTACACCAAAATGTTTGCATGGTGCAATGTGGAGCGAATATAACTTCCATTTGTCTATGCTTGTAGCCTCGGTATCTGCCATCTCTGCATCCCCAGGCCTTTCATCCTTCCTGCTAACATTTCATTAAATTGCCTGAAACCATCCTACATACTGTGCAAATTTCAATGCTCTCCCCCAACCCTGGTGCGAATTTCCAGGTGCTCAGTTCTCATATTTACTCCAATTTCCTCTTCCTGCTGCTCTCAATTTCCCTGGCATCCCACTGTCTGCAGCTGCTTCCTTCACTCTGTCCCTAATTAACACAGATATGGAATACTGTCCCCTTTCCTTGATTTCCCCAAAGAATATCTTACTTGAGGCACAACTGAGGGGCTATAGCTCTACATGGCACTGTAGGCAGCTTAAAATCTGGAGCTCCCTGCCCCTACCTGTGCTGACTGACCCTGCTTTTGGGGTATTCTCACTGGACCCTCCTCTCTCACAGGTAGCTGGGCCCCTCTCTGGGTGCCCTCCCTTCTGCCCTCTGGTCCCCACCTGTGTTCTTTGGGTCTTCACCTGCCATCAAAATGTCAAATCCTTCAAGTCCTTTGTTTTTTTATGCAGAATATGATATCTCCCTCATGGAACCTGATTTTTCCAGCAGAAAAATCTTAACTTCTCATATCCAAAAGCCAAGAACCCTTTCAAGAGTCACCTCCAACTTGAACAAGCAGCTGGAGCTACTTCTGTTTGACTCCCAATTACATGAGTAACAGCTATGCATTTTTTAGAATGATTATGCATTTGTTTTACAATTAACTTATTTTCAGTAAGAGAAGCAGCATGGAAGTCAGGAGTTCAGTCCATGAGCAAGTGTACATATTAACTTCTATGACCCCAGCAACTACCCACAAGCTCCTGCTCCATGCCAGGCAGCAGGGTGTGGAGGCCACAGTAGGAGTGTAAAGCTCCACAGGGCTGCTGATCCCCATTGGGTAGGTCAGCAATAGGTCTCCAAGGACACATGCGGCCAGTGCAAACCCTTGCCTCAGCTGACCAGGATGCCAACCCTTTCCTCTCTACTAGTATCATTGGTCTGGACTTCCTCTGGACCCCTTTCTCTTTCTCACCAGCTCTACTATTTATCAGCTGTGAGGCAAGTTAGTTCCCTTCCCCCATGCCTCAGTTTTGTCATCTGTAAAATGTGGATGATAACATTGTTAGAATCAAATGAGGAATACTTGTAAAACAGTTGGAATGGTGCTTGGCTCAGTTAGTACTCCATAATGTTAGTGATCATCACCATCATCATCATTATTGTCACTAGGTCTATGGACTCTGCCCTTGACCAAGACATCACATTGTCATGTGTGGGAGGCTGCCCTGGTATGATTTATCTCTGTTCTCATCACAGCCAGCACATGTGCTAACATGAAACTTATGGGCGATGCCTATTTGATTAAAACTGTAGAGAGAAGAAACAGGCTAGCTAAGAAACCACACACATGAGCATTACTTGTCCTAAATCCCATTTTGAGTTCATTTTTACATACAGTGTGACGTAGGGGTCCAACTTTATTCTTTTGTATGTGGATATCCAGTTGTCCCAGCACCATTTGTTGAAAAAGACTATTTCTTCCCCACTGAATTATCTTGGCACCTTTGTCAACAATTAATTGACTGTAAATGTGCGAATTTATTCCTGAACTCATTTCTATGACACTGATCTATATGTCTATCCCTCTGCTGTCCTGATTATTGTAGTTTTGTAGTAAACTTTGAAAATGGGAATCCTTGAGCTTTGTTCTTTTTCATGCTTGTTTTGGCTATCCTCAATTCCTTAAATTTCCATATTAACTTTAGGATCAGTTTATCAATTTCTGCAAAGTCAGATGGACTTCTGATAGGGATTGCATTGAACTATAGATCATTTTAGGGAGGACTGCCATCATCTTACCAATATTAAGTTTTCTGATCCATGAACATGTATGTCTATTTATTTAGATCTTCTTTAATTTCCTTTACCAATGCCTGATAGTTTCCAGAGTATATGTTTTAGACTTTTCTTTTGTTAAAGATTCCTAAGTATTTTTTCCTTTTGATGCCATTATAAATGGAATTGTATTATTAATTTTCAGTTTGCTTATTGCTCCTCTATGGAAAAAGAATGTATTTCTGCACATCGATATTGTATCCTAAAACCTTGTGAAGCTCATTATTAGTTTCAGTAGTTTTAAGCAGACTCAAGATTTTCTATATACAATTATCATGGCATCTGCCAGTAGAGAGAGTTTTACTTCTTCCTTTTCAATCTGGATGTCTTTCATTTAATTTTCTTGACTAACTGCTACTAACTTATTTTTGAAAAGCATTTATTTGCTGGGTCCTTTTATCTTCGGCATATGACAATAGCACCAGGTTGACATGAGGACACTGAGAACGGGAAGGCACACTATCTGGGGGAATGGGTCCCACAGCATTCTCAGGCTAAAACTAGGCATCTCATCTTTCCAGGTTAGTGCCAACCTTTGGGGATCAGCAACCTTATTCTAAATAAAGAACTACCCAAGGGAATCACCTAAATTGTGAATTCAGTAAATTGAAACCTGTTGCAAAAAACCCAAGCACTAATGTTTTTTTATCCTCACCCAAACACATTTTTTCATTGCTTTTAGAGGGGGAGGAAGGTGGGGAGAGTGAGAGAGAGAGAGAGAGAGAAACAAGAGAAACATTGATCAGTTGCCTTCTTGTACGAGCCCCAACCAGGAATCGAAGCTGCGACCTTACACTCCATGGGACAACGTTCCAACTGACTGCAGCCAGAGCACCAAGCACCAATTTTAATTCAACTTTATGATTGCTTTTTGTTACAAAGGTGTACAAATCCATGTGGCCTCATGAGTCTAGAAAGTGAACTTAGAAAAACTGTACAAAACAGGTGAGCTATCGTGGTGGGCTGAGGCCATGCAAGTCCAGCTCTCACCAAAGGTGCCCCCAAATGCCAAAGCTAAAATAAAGAGGCAAAAACACAAAGCCAGGATGCTTTTACCAAGTCTTACAAGATCTTGGCTAAAGATTTCTTTATTGGAAGGCCTGACCCTAATGTGCTCTGTGTTTTGGCTCTCAGTTGCAACATCACTGAGAACAGCAACATTTTAGGAAAGTGAAGCATAAGGTCTCATAGATGGAGAGCAGATGACAGCTGGGGCGGAGGGGTGGGGGGTGGGTGGCGGGCGTTAATTGAGCAAAAAGGAAAAAGGACTCATGGACATGGACAACAGTGTGGTGATTCCTGTGGGGAGAGGGTATAAGGGGACTTAATGGTAATGGGAAAAAATTACATTAAATTTTTTTAAATTAAAAAGGATTCAAACAGCTGCCTGGTCCATGACTGCCCACAGAGGTAGGGATGGCATTGGCTGTCCCAGAGGCCAGAAATCACCAACAACAGAACAGGAGATCAGGATCCAAGAATTTGAACCAAGATGGAAAGTAACACACAGTTTGGTCCAGCTCTGGGGTGAGCAATCAAGGTATCAAAACTGACTCTCAGCAATTAATCCTGCAGTTCCAAGGTTGTTGTAACTGTCCAGCCCATGCAGCTCGAGTTAAAGGTCAGACCCAAGAATAAACCTTCCGGAAGTTGAGATCACTGCGACCCCAGCCAGGGCAGAAGTATGTAGGGCCTGCCCCACCCTGGAGGAAATAGCAGGGTCAGGAAAAGGCAGGAAGGAACCTTAAGTTCCAGGGTTCTCATGGGCCCAGCCTGCCCCACCTCCCTCAGCACTAGTATGAGTGAAGGAAGTTCAAAACAGCTAAAGGGGGTCCCACAGGTGAATGTAAACCTGGGATCATGTACATACACACCACCCGACACATCAACTTAACTAAGAACACAAGTCTATGTAGTGAACTGAAGTGTGTACTATGCACCCATAAGGCCTAGGAGACACTTTGAAAACTCCTCTTCCCCAGCCCATATCCAATCCATCGCCAGCTGTATAATCTTGCCTCTGAAGCAACACTAGAATCCCTTCCCTTCCCTCTAATTCCACCACAACCCCTAGTGCTTCTTAAATGCCTAGAACAGTGTCTGGCACATCATTGGGATTCAATAAATATTTGTTGGATAAATGAATGGAAGAATAAATAAATACTCTGTTGTTTTTAGGTGCCAGGCCAGAAGTCTGGACCGTGCTGACATACTGGATTCCCTCCTGCAGGCCAGAGCTGACAGAGAGGCCAGCTAGCTCAGAAACAGCGTGGTAGTGAGGAGGCCCTGAAGCAATCGCAGCCAGTTGGTAGAACTTGACCACCAGATGCCAGGAAGCCTCGATTGCCTTAAAGCCTTGCAAGGCTGGAAAGACAGCCAAGGGGTCTGGAAGACTGAGGACAAGAAGGTCTCGGTAGAGGCATATGGGTAGACATTTTAGGTGTAGGCACAAAGTATGAAGGTTTTTGTATCACACATTAGCACCCACCACACAGCATCCACCATAGAAGAAAACTGAACAACCAAGCAGATTAAGTGACTCAGACACTTTCTCATTGGTCATACTGGAACTGGCACAATAGGCATATGAATGGAATTGGCCACAGTGGCAGAAATGGAGGCTACACATAGGCCCATCAGCACGAACTCCCATGTACCAAAGCTAATCTAAGCTACTGCTGCCTATGAAGGTCCGTTCCGCCAGCAAAAGAGACCAATGCTGAGCCCCAGATATGGCACTATTCCTGGAGGATACCAACTAGCCACCTGGTGGCAGGTCAACTATATATCAAGTCCCTTCCATCCTGGGAGAGCCTGCAGTTCATCCACACAAAGATAGGTTTACCTTTTCTGCCCACAGAAACTGACACAGCACCAATAACCAGAAACTTAGAGAACACCTGATCAATCCTCAGGTATGGAATTCCATCTAGTATGCCCATTTCACAGGGAAGAAAGTTGGAAAATGGGCTCATGATATCAGGATCTACTGGTCATATATATACTGTACCATCCAGGAGCTGCCAGCCTCAAAGAGCACTGGAATGGCCCACCAAAGACACAACTGGAGCGCCAGCTTGAGGCAATAATATGCAAGGATGGGGGCCATCCTTCAGGATCTAATACATTAAATCAGAGACTTGTATGTTGTACTGTGTCCCTAAGGAAGAATACATAGGTCTCAGAACCAAGGGGTTAGAAGCGGGAGTGGCCACATATACAATCACTTTCAAGAACCCACTGAGGGACATTCTGCTTCCTGTTCCTTTAGCTCTGGGTTCTGCAGGGTCAGAAGTACTGGTCCCCAAAAAGAGCAGTCTCTTGCCAGGGGACACAGAACCACCTTCTGTAGGTCCCAGTATACTGAACCACAAGCTCTGGCTGCCACCAGGGTAACTGGAGTCCACGTGTCTGAGGACCAGCTGACAAAAAAAAAAAAAAAAAAAAAAAGTCACCATCATGACAAAAATCATTGAGCCTGAACAGCAGGAGGGAGCAGGGCTGCCTTTATATTGACACATCAGGAAGCCTGTGGCATCTTGAAATACCAGAAAGCAAACATGAGGGTTGTGTCAAATAACTCAGGAGCCAACTTAAAGAGGCTCCGAACAGCCAAAATGGAACAGTAATGATTAATAACTGCAATGGAATAAAACCCATCAAATATATTTAAGGCCCTGAGTTCATCAGAGTAGTTTTTAAAAATTACCACCTCCTGAGTATGACAGGACACCAGCCCAATTCATTATCTTAAAAGTGAGTAAAGAAAAGAATTACACATTTATCCTGCCTTTCAGATACAAACTCTGAGAAATTGAACAGATGAGGGGCAGCACCTATTTATAAAATTAATCCATCTAATAAATTAAAATAAAATGATAGATTAGAATATCTCCATGTTGCATCCCCCCCCACCCAATAAATTACTTCCAGGATGTAGGCATTGAGCATCAATGGCTGCTAACATAAAAGAAAGTGAACACCAGAAATGATGTGCCGCCTGAGAGATAAAATGGATCTAGCTGATGATTTGCAGGAGATGCAGGGGGTGAAAGAGCACAGGAATCTGCACCACCAGCATAAAAGTAGCAAAATCCAGACTGTGGAAAACTACAGATCAAATGGCCCAGGTTCTTTAATAGATAAAACTGTAATAAAAAGAAAGGGGTAGAAGGGACCCTTTACATGAAAATAAAAACTTAAAAGCTGTATCAAGTTTTTAAAAAGTGAGACTAAAAACTAGAGTGTAGGGATGCACACTTGGGTGATAAACAAAAAAAGGAACTCAAGGAAGTGATTATTACTGTTAAATTCCAAGAAGTTGGAAGGAGGGAGGTAGCTGGGACTGAGATGGGGATAGAGGAGCATGGAGGAGCTCTGGGGAGACTGGTAAAGCTCCGCTCTTGACCTGGACTAGACTTCAGTAAGCTCTGTGATCAAACACCTTCAGAGCTCCAAGGATGCCTTTGCTCATGCTGTCCTCTCTTCTTGCAATGTCCACTCCTGACATTCCTCTGCCCTAAGCAGAGCCCTCCCCTGGTGTCATGCTCCCTCAGAGCACTTTCCTCTCAGCTCCTTAAGGACAAGGGGCCTGGGTTTCAGTCAGCAATCAGGACAGGGCTTCATACAATAGGTTAATAACAAGCACCAGCATTTATCAAGCACTGACCCTGTTGTAGACATACAGGTAGAGCCATCTGGTCCTCACAACCCTATGATACAGCACTATTATCATTCCCATTTTATAGGTGAGGAGTAAACTGAGGTTCAGGCAAGTTCCGTATCTAAATAGCAGAGCAAGGATTCAGCCTAAGGACTTTGGCTCCAGTCTGGGATCTTAACCAGTCAATGAATTCATCTATCCCACAGATACTTACTGGGTACCTACCACGTGCCAGTTACTACTTAGTGAACAAAGCGGAATGAGTGCACAGTTGTTAAGAAGGGAGATAAAGGGGGATAAAAAGTGACTGAGACTGACCTGTTGGGATTTTAGAGCAGTCAGGGTAGGTCTCTGATGACATCTCAGTAGAGACCTGCAGCAAATAAGGGAGTAGATGTCCATGGAAAAGCCACAAGCTTGGAATAAGACAGTTCTGTTAACTGCAAACAACTTACGCAACCCGCGTGGCCTTGGGCAAATGATTAGACTCTGCACTTTGCTTTTGTCACCTGTAAACCAGGGATAATCCACACTTCCTTCACAGAATTGTGAGGAAAGGAGAGGTGTTGAGTAAAGCAGGGCTTACGGGTACCTCTGGCCTAGGCCCACAACAGATACACAGTGAGGACCATGTTGCCCTTCCTGCTCCAGATGCACTGCCCACCTCTCTCCACTTCCCCTCCTGTACTTCCAAAAGAATCGGACTCCCCTGGTCTTCAGGAAGAGCTGTAGTGCAGCCCACTAACACCCCCTGCCGGTAGAATGTTGTACTGCAGCTGTCTTTAGTCCCTTTGGTCATCTCTTAAAAAAAACCTCATCTGGGAACTCACCACCTGCCAGACATCAGGGATGAAAATGAACAAGAGACCCTCTCTGTCCTCTTAGAGCTCAGTCTAGAAGGTGGGCCCAACATGAAAGCTGGCAAAGACAACTGGAGAGGAAGTACCAATGCTTAAGAAACTATAGGAGCACACTGAGGGAATGATTAATAGTGCCCAGCAGGAATTACAGAAGGCTTTATAGTGCCTAACTCCTAAAGTAAACCTTGAACACTGAACAAGAAGTAAGAATGAGGGGACATTCCAGGCAGAGGGAACGGCATCTGTAACATCAGGAAGACACAAAAGAGGACAATGAGCCCTGGCCTGAGTCAGTTAGCTGGAGCACTGTCACACACACCAAAGGTTATGGTTCTGGCCCTTGCTGGTGTGGCCCAGTGGATTGAGTGCCGACCTGCGAACCAAAGGATTGCTGGTTCAATTCCCAGTCAGAGCACATGCCTGGGCTGCAGACCAGGCCCCTGGTTGGGGGTGCATGAGAGGCAAGCACACATTGATGATTCTCTCCCTCTCTTTCTCCCTCCCCTCCCCTCTCTCTAAAAATAAATAAATACAATCTTAAAAACAAACAAACAAAAAAAAGGTTGTGGGTTTGATCCCTGGTAGGTCAGGGCACATATGGGAAGCAGCTGATTGATGTTTCTCTCTCACATCAATGTTTCTTTCTCCCAAATCAATATTTCCTCGGATGAAGGGTGAATAAAAAAGGGAGGGGCATTGATTGGTTTGAGGCATTCTAACTTATCAGTGGAGGTTCCTGCCTCCACAGAGCAGCTTGGTTGAAGAATAAAATGGAAGGAGGCTGATTCCCAAGACTCTCATAAAGCTACATCACCTGCCATCCCAAGAAAAGTAAGCCCTTGTTCTCAAGAAAGAGCTTTTTCTCCTGAAGGCAGAGAGGATCTCAAGTGTCCTACATTCCCACACCTGGTCTTCTTCACCCTTCCAAAACAGCCCATCCTGCAGCCCTGGCCAGGTCTTTGCCCCTCTGTGTCTCAGTCTCCTCTGTAGATTAGGAAAAACACCCTTGTCTGCCTCCCTCTCAACCATGTGAGTTAACAGCTATGAAAGCTCCTGGTGCTGCAGCGGGAAGGCCCCGGAGACACAGGCCCCCAGTGCTGCAGCCCGGACCTCTCACAAAGACCACACTGCACCCTCCACCACCCGCTGCTCACAAACCCCCATAAAAACCAGGGAACCATGCGGTTTTGTTCAGGTGTTTTATTAAGTGGGCCATACTGTAGCTGGTTTCTAAGTTGCAAAACAACATAAATTTAACAATAATATAGCCAGTTAGACTGTGACAAGCTTTTCCTTTCCTTAAAAAAAGAAAAATGAAAGACTTAAAACACACAATGGAGGGTTAAATAAATAATACGAAAAAAAAGGAAAACCTGTTAAAACATGCTTATGTTTACTTCTGCGCAACTGCGTGCCAAGAGGAAACGTGATTTTCTGCACAATAATACATCTCAGCATGTCTTCTTCCAAAATAATACTGACCAAAAAAAGGAAAAAAAAGATGTGGGACTGACTCATCAGTGCTTGTAGAGGCACTACTAAAAATCCCTTTGATTGGAGCTTGGGGCTTCCACCCAGCACACCTGTGTGTGGCCCAGGAAAGCCAAATATCCATAATAATGTTAATATAGAAAACATTAGTTTAAAAACGATGTGGAATGGCCTCACTAACGCAGCGGGGCAGGGAAGCAGAACTGCCCTGCACGTGGCGCCAGCCTCAGTCCAAGGAGGCCGCAGGCTCCCAGCACACGGCCACGGCGAGGGAGGGCGCCAGCTTCAAAATAAGCGGCACCGGCCTCGTCTCCCTCTCCCTATCACTCTTTCACATGAAAGTGTGTAAAAAGCAAATCAGCAAATAAACTCTAAAATAGATTATTTATTCCAAAAATCCTCTAGTTTTCTTTTTACAGTGAGTGTACATCTCCTCTCCAGCTCCTGCACAACTCGTTTGCGTCCCTTGGGAAGAAGACTCGGAGCTGCAGTGTGAGTCTGTCTCAGTCCTGTTGCTGGCTGGTGGTGAGAGGTCAGATGTCGATGCCCTTGACAAGGGATGTCTCCAGCGTGATATTGAACTCCTGCAATGTCTGCAGCACGCGGATCAAGGAATTGACAAGTGTGTGGTCTTTGATCAATGCCACATCCTCATACATGTGTGCAGTGATAGGGCAGTCGGCCAGCAGGGCGATCCAGTGGTGCAGGAGGTGATCTCTGGCAGGGCAGGGTCAGTCCAGGTGGGTCAGGAGAGCAAGGAAGGGAGATCGTTAGTGCAAGGACAAGGGAAAACCTGCTCCATCCCTCCTAGAACAGAGTCTGAAGCTGGAGAAGTGGATAGCTCCCCACAGCCCTTTTCCTCCTCTAACAGGGCTTGGCAAAGAGGCCTTACATGGCTTTAGAAGGCTCCCACTGGGGGATGCCCAGCCCCAGGAGACAACCCAATCCTCTGACCCAAATCAACGCCGTCCCTGCTACCCCGCCTCCCTCGATAACCCCACCACTAACCAGACACCAAGTCTAGTCAGTACCACTTCATCTCAACAGCCAACCTCTAGCCAATAGCCAATTGCTCCTCCCCACAGCTACCACCACCAAGAATACTACTAAGGGCTAACATCGGCATAGAGTTTAGCATATACCGGACACTGCTGAACTGTCATGGCTAACCCTATGACATAAGGTAGGTGCTATTAGTGCTACTGTAATTCCCACTTTATAGAAGAAATTGAAGCACAGAGAGGTTAAGTAGCCTGTCCAAGATCACACAGCAAGTAAGGGGCTGATCTGAGATGTGAATCTAATGAATCTGGTTCCAGAGTCCATTTCTCACCTCTATACTAACTCCCTTCCCTTCCATTGCCTGAAAAAGCTACTGCCTTAAGTTTATTTGGCCTTCATGTTCTCACCTGACCTACTGGAATAGCCCCTAAAAATCTTGTCTATTCTTATGCATACCATCCACGATATCAAATTAAAATCACTTCAGTCCCCTGGTTAAACAACTCTGTCCTAATAAGGAAAGATTCTCTGTCCCAGCTCCTCAAGGCCCCTATCCTTACAGCCACGTCCCTGAAGCCTTCTCTGACATTTCTCCTCTACATTCCCAGCACACCCTATATACGTGCACTTCTTTTTGGGACTCTCACAACCTCTGCCTTGTACTGTATTTACTTGGGACAAGTGAACTCCTAATGGTAGAGGCCATGTTTTACTCAGCTCTATTCCCACCATCACAAGGCCTGGCACAATCAAATGTTTGCTGAAGGAATAACTAGCTATACTCTTCCAAATTGCGCCAATGGGGTGCTTCTATTCCTTCCCATCAAAATGTGGTCATTCGTCCCAAGTTACACACTCTCTCATCCCCACCCCCACAGATCCCCACCCATATGCATGGTACATAAAAAGTAAATTAAGGGCCTCCAGGAAGCCTTCTAAGGCCTCAGCTGCCCAGGAACGCTTGGTCAGTAGCCACTAGCCACCCCTGCACCACACAGGACTCCAGCACCCCCTCCGAGGCTGGCTGATCCAGGCCATGAGGCTGCAGTACCTGGCTCCCAAGCACACCAGCATCTGAAACTTGCCATCCTTGCCAATGTTCCGGGGAGTGTTGTTGATCGCAGTGACAAAGCGGCAGAAATTCCGGGCCCGTGTATGCCAGTTTTCCTCCGGAACAACTTCATTCTGCTCCAGAGTCTCATAGTAGGTTTGTGCTTTTTCTGTAAAGAGGAGAACAGTCTGCCAATGACAAAGCCTCTTAAAACCGACCTCTCCCTGCAGACCACTTGCCATGGACCTCTCAATGTGGATGTAAATAACTTACCAAGAACAACATGAGTATTGTGATGTCACTAATCACCTTTCAGAATGATCCTTATATTCCTTATCCTTATTCTTAAAATTTATGTGGCCTCTGATACAAAGATGGTCCTTTCCCTAGTCTTAAGATTTTTTAAAAATTCGTGAGGGAGAAACTTGTTGCATAAAAATTCCCCAAGTGGGCACAACACAGGGTTTGGGATCCAGTGCTATCAACTGGCCTCCCGTGAGGACTCATGACTAAGCCTGTACAACAGATCCTAGAAAGAATCTTCTCTGTCCAATTCTCAGGAGGTGAGGGGTCAAGGGTGGAGAGGGCTTCTGTCATTACCTTTGGGGAAAGGCAGGGTAAACCACAGAGCTAACCTGAGAGTCACCTGACTTGCCTTCTGCACCAAGGACCCCAGTGGTTCGCATCCACGTTACACCTGTGAGTCCCCGTGTCTCTGCATTCCTTTCCCCTCTCACATCCTAGTCCAACTCACCCAGGAAGTCCCAAATGAACACATTTTTGAAGAGACGGGGAGATTTAAATCCATGCTGGAAAGCCTGCTCCAGGGCCGAGACAAGGCCACACTCTCCACAAAGCAACAGTGTCAGACTGCCTCGCTGTAAGGAAACAGGGGAGAGGGACAGGCCTCAGCCGAGCTGCCCTCCCACCACTGCATCAGCACATCCACAACCCACAGCTGGGAGGGCAGCAAAGACAGGCAGGAGCCTTGTCCATTCCCCCAGCACCTGGCAGAGGGCCTAACTCAAACCAGCTCTCCGTGAATAGCTGCTGAATGAATGGATAAATGAATAGATGATGGATGTGGGTCCCCACCAGGGGAACAAAGCCAGTGTGGCCATTATTCAGGAAGACCAGGCAAATAAAGAAAAAAAAAACAAAAAACACAGAAATACACACTGTTCACTAGAGGCCCAGGGACTGTTGGGTTATTAGCCTGTAAGGAAAACAGAGTAACCCAAGGCAGAGGCCCTCAGAGGAAGAAATCTGCTCAATCTCAAACTAATAGAAGTACACACTACATTCTGGGCTGTCCAAGCACAGGGACCTGGAGCAATATAATTCTCTCTTCTTCAATATAAGGCCCTGGACTGGAGGACAGGAAGGCTCACCTCTTTCTCAGGCTTATGGAAGTGCTTCACGATGCCATTGACTGCCTCCCCAATGGACTCCTGGATCTGCCCAGTGTTCAGCTCTGATAAAAATCAAGCAGACATCCCTCACCAATCTCAGAGGCGAACAGGGCTTAGGGAGACTGAGGACATCGGGAGGGCCCACGAGAGAGGCAGGGCAGCCTGCACCTTGGGAAGAGCGGCTCCCACCCACCCAACTTTGCTAACTCTTCCTAAAATCTTGGGGGGAAAGCAAAGCCAATACCTTAGAGTTCTGTCTCTAAGAGATGCAAGTAAAGTTTATTTTCTATTTTTACTCTGAACTCTGGCAACCTGAACAGGGCCAATACTTGACTCTGAAGCCCAGGAACCAGGAAAGAGGCCAGAAAGTAACCCCTACTCCTCCAGAATCACATACAAATAGCACAGACGACCCAGGCCAACTCCTCCCAGGCCTCTAGGGAAAGTGTTGAAGCCTCTGAGGCTGCTTCATGGGCAGAGGTGGTTCCTGGGGCAGCTGCACAGGCTGGGGGAGCTAACATATCAGGGCTCCCAGAGATCTGCCCACACTTCCCAGGCTGGGGAGCAAGGGGCCCGGCCTCTCTCCCCACTCACTGGGCCTGTTGCTGGGGGAGATGGCAACAAGCCTGCGGATGACACTGGGGGACTGCTGCAGGGGTGGTGTCCGGCAGGGCCTCTCGTCCACCTCGGGCTGCGACGTGAGCAGCTCTCCGACGAGGACCCGTTCCAGGCTTCCATCGTCCATGCCTTTCCCCAACCACCGGCCACATGGGAACCTAAGGGTCAGGCAATGGCCTGTCAGAGCTGCCAGCTCCTCCAGGGTCCTTTCCCTTACTGCTCAAGGGGCTGTTCATTCATCCCATGGGTATCATCAGGGAAGTCACCTGACTGGCAGGTGGCCTGGAACCTGTGCACAGCAATGTCACACATCTTCACTTGGTAAACCCTTCCTCTGGTTTTTTTCAGGTGGCTAAGGCAGAGCTAAATATAAGAAGCTGCCTCAGCCTACGGCAGCCTAAAGAACCTCTTTGAAATTCCACACACCCAAGCACCGAACACAGCCCCTGGTGCACCTTGTCCCACTATCTCAGAGCATAGCTGAGGGAACACTTACTTGTAGGTATGTCCTGTGATCTCATTCCTGACCATCACATACTCCACCAGCCACTTGGCATATAGCCCAGAGTTATCATGGCCTATCTGCACAGTCGTGAGCTTCCCCAAGTTCTGGCACTGTGAGAGAACAGCCAAGTAGAGAAGTTGGGGTAGGAAAGGAAAATAGGAGAAAACAGTGGTGCTCCTTAGAAGCAGAGATCTGATTGGCTGCCTGCAACCTGGCAGAGACAGAGCTCATGGCTCTATCTGCCACCAAAGCTAGCAGTACAGCACTATCTCACGAGGGGCCCATGGCTGAGGGAGAAGATGCTGCTACACAGAAGGAGAACAGGGCCTGGGAACAGGCGGCTTTGGAAGTGGGACAGCAGTCTGAGGTTCAGAGGTCTCAGTGAACACTTGGGCCCAGCAGCTGAAAGAACTCTTGGGGGTTTCTGAACACATCATGGACAGGGAGGTATGCAAGTTCAGATGGCTCAGCGCCTTCCAGCCAGACACTGTTCAGACAGGGCAGGCTCCCCCTCCTTGGGTCAACCCTTGGCTCTGAATGCTGATCATCTCAAGAGAGGTGAGCTGTGCTGACACATAACACTGTACAGAGCAAGGCCTCCAAAAACCCTGCAGAGAGCTCCAGAAAAGCAGCTGTTGCAAAAGACCCCCACAGAGCCTAGGGCTGTGGTTCCCAGATAACACGTACCTCAAAGGTCATCTCTAACATGTTCCTGGGAATCTGCAGGATCTGTGTCTCACCCAGTTCTCCCGAGATGCAGATCCATGGGTTGGCGGTGAACATGGAGCCCCCCAGCTTCTTGCTCGGTACAATCAGGATGTGGTAGGGGATCACTGTTTAGGGGAAGCCACAAAGGCGTGGAGGAGGATCAGGAACCCCCTGCATAGCCAAAAGGGCCCTGACCTGCTCCAGGTATGCTGGTATGATTGCGGATCCCATGGTCCCAGCCCCGGCAGAGCCTGGAGCAGCAAGTCCCTAGGATCTAGTCTCTGGCTGGCTCAGAATATTAGCCAACCCTCCCCTCAATCTCACTCTTCCTACGGTTACCACCCAAACATCAAATATCCAAGCCCACATGCAGGCTCAGATCTAAGTCAACCTGTTCCTTAAACAATATTGCAACTCGACACTGTCCTGAATTCCTTTTCAGAGCACTTTTCAATCTATCATCTCATGAACTCTAATAACAATCTCAGGGGAGGCCATGCAGGTATTACAATGCCTTTTCTGGGGCACTGAGAGGGAATTAGCTTCCCTTGGGTCGCCTCAATTCTAGTTCAGTGCTGCTTCTACTGAAGCCTACAGCCCTCATCCTAAGAGGGAGGACGATGTCCTGTAGAAACAAGAGTCCATGCTGCTGAGGCTGCTGAGACAATGGGCAAACAACCAGTCACTGTGCAAATTTAGAAACTACCCCCACCCAACATCCTGGCAGCAAAGATGAGGCTCTAGAGGCCTTCCTCAAACCATACTGAATCATCTTCCTCATGCTGCAAATAGTGAGACTGAGGCCCACAGCATGGGTAGGCTCTGCTCATAGAAACATAACGAGTTAGGGCCTGGACCCAAACCTCCCTGGCAATCTGGAGTTCTTCCTCCTACTTCAGGAAGAGTAGTTTTTCCCTGTGGGCAGTTCTGAAACCTTCTGTGACGATGAATGACTCTCTCAGCCCAAAACAAAGGGAAATTTATTTATACATATAGGCAGAGAGAACACTGAACTTGTCCACCCACTCAATCCATCTACCTTCATCGCCTTAAGGCCCGCAAAGAAGTGCCTTGGACAACAGTGACAACAGATGGCAAAGCGACTGAGCTCCCCAGTTCAGAACAAGAATAAGAAGCTTCAGAGAAAAATCAGCCTCAGGCAGGCTCATGAAGACTGGGACTGTGAAGGCTGGTGGGAGCACAGGGCTACTCACAGATAGTCGTGAAGACATTGGTGAAGCAAAAGTAATCCACGGCATTGAAAGAGAGGAGGTGATAGAGGAACTGCTCCTTCTCGTCATCACAGCGCAGGAAGGCATAGCGCTTGTACAACTTTCTGTCGGAGAGGAAGCAATACATCAGTCTCCCAGCCAAAAAACAAAGGAAGAGGCTAGAATTATTCAGTTCTGGAGGGAGACAGCTAAGGGAAGAATAAGATGTCAAGCCTTAAGTTCCTGACAGCTACCTGAAAAAGGAACAAGCCAGTCAGTTACTCTAACTGAGGGCTAGAGGGGAAGTGGCTTAAGCTACAGCAGGAACAACAATAACCAAACTCTACCTGTGTCCAAGGGTTGATGCTACTATAATGTAAAGTGTCAGAAGTCATGGGATCTCCTTCCTTAAACTGAGGGCTGACAGGAAATTCCCTCAGGGAAGACCCAGGCGCTCTCAGGCTTCTAGCTAGGGCACACACACACGCCCACCCCCGTGTGTGGTGTTGGAGGAGCAATGACAGGAGGTCTCTGATCAGCACCCATAACCAGGCCATGTCTCAGGCCCCAGCAGACCTGAGACCCATGCGTCAGAACACAGCTCTGAATGTGAATGTAAGCCCAGGGATGCTTCTGAGACAATAAGGGACAATGAAGGGAAGGAGCCAGGTCACAGGCAAGGAAGAGCCAGACAGATCTTGTCCTTCCCCTTCTCTAACTTTCTCCCCTCACCACCCCTCATCCTCACTACTTAGTCACCAAAGACCAACTCCTCTGCCTGACACTACAAGCCCTCTGCAACTGCTCAGCAATGACACCTTCTCCAAGTAGAGGGGACAGAGAGAGCTAAATGCACAGCGCGCACACACACACACACACACACATACACACACACTTTCTCTCTTTCTCTCTCTCTATCTAACTATCCTGGTTGCCAAGGCTGCAATCACCATAGCCAGAGAGGTATGGGATTCAGTACACCTGTGAGGTTCTACCTAGTCAGGCTTATAAGGTACTTTCAACAGATAATTCACCAACCAAGGCCTACTATATGCTGGTGCTAGACAGGGAAGCACCTATCCTCAAATACAATCCAGGAGAATAAATCAGGTAAAGGCCACAGTATAAACCTCCCCATAATGAGTTGCCAAATGAAAGGCTCTCTGGAGATTTTAAGAGCCATAAGCTTCAATGGTCCTCGAACAAGAGGGTCCTGAGAGACAGCACAAATTTAGACAGGTCTATAGAATGACAGGTGTGGGGGCAGTCTGAGTGGAGCTGAGGGCTCGGGGAAGTGATCAGTTAGCAAGGAGGCTGAAAAGTTAGGCTAAAGCCAGATGAAGGAAGGCCCTAAATAGTCAAGCCAGGGAGTGTGCGATCTGCCCTAAAAGTAATAGGTTTCTGCAACTGTCCCAAGAAATTTAAATTCAGTGTAGCTGAGGGATGAGAGGGGAATGTGGGTGAAACTCAAGCTGAGACAACAGGTAAGGAGACAGGTGGGGGCAGAGGCTAAGGACCTGAAATGTGTGTGTAGGAGGTAAAGCAAAGCAGAGCAAGGGGTCAAAATGACTCCAAATTTTGAAGCCAGGTAGGCAAGAGTGTGGATGTTCAAAGAGAATAATGGTGACATTAAAAACTTTGAAGGACAGAGGATGCTAAAGACTCTGTGAAACTTGGTTTGTTCTGTCTGAGCTAAAGGTAAGATATCTGAATGGAAATAAATGTAGAACCAGAGCTCAGAAGAAACATCAGAGCTAGACCATCAGTTGTGGCAGTCACCTGCTTAGAGGTGACAGAAGTCCTGACAATGGGTGAGATCACTAAGTGAGAGAGCAAAAAGAACATGTATGCATGCAGAGAACGGAGGACTGTGGAAGACAACATCCTAGAAAGAGTAAGGGGAAAAGGAGAACAGGATGGTGCAGGGTCATGCCATGCAAAGTGGGTTTCAAAGTCGAGGGGTAGAGGGAGCACCACATTGTATTAGTCACTGCAGACAGGTTTAAGAAAAACATTTGAGCTCACTATGTAACTAAATAAGTTATATAAAGAACTACCTAAGTTCTTTCCTTAGAATACATAGCCACCTTACCCCATCTGCAAGCTGCAAACAGTCTTGGAGGCTAGCTGGAAATCCCAAAGATTCAGAAACATTCTATCCAGATATACTCCCCAAGGCTGTCCATGCCTTCCTGTCTGCGCAGCTATGAACACACTTTATGTGCACAACTAAATACCTACTAGGTGCTAGACAACATGCTTTATATTGGGTAAGGTACATAGTTCGTGCCATCAATGAAAGCAAATTTTAATAAGCAATAAGCCATTAGATAATGATAATGCAGCCCTTAGTGGCAAAACAGGGCTGAACAAATACTTTAACAAACACTCTGGGTGCCTGGAGGAGGAATGGACCACAGAGTCAAGGCAAACTGTGGCAAAGAAAACGTCTGACTAGGCCCTGGAAGGGCTGAAGACATTCTGAGAAGAGTGAAGGGTATGATGTGACTGGAGCTTTAACCCTTTGAGTGCCAACGTCACTGTGAGCGACGCTGACAAATTTTCCCAAAAGTGCCAGCGTCACTCCCAGTGATTCTTTTTTCAATGGCTATAAATGTAAATAACAATGAAATAATTCGTATTTTATGTTTTGTTCTCTTTATTTGTACCTCAGGTTATATATTGATATAACTTTTTCTCATGTTGATCCAAATTTCAAATTTTTACACTTGTTCAAATACTGACATATTAATTGTTATAATTTTTACTTACATTTTAAACGGCCCTTTTAATTAAATTTATCTTCGCAATAATTGTCAAAACTCTATGCAGTGTGCATGATATGATGCTTTACGTGTATTTGGATGAAAGAAGAACACTAAAGTATTGGAAGAGGGCTGTGTTCAGTGTATTATCAAGAAAGCTGCTGAATGCCTACATTCTTTATAAGGAAAATGTTTTAGGTGGGAACAAACCAACGTCTCGATTGAACTTCAACACCTCCATAATAGAAGAGCTTGCCAGAGAATGGCATGAGGTTAGAGACACTGTTAACAAATCCAGTAATGAAGAAAATCCACCAGGTCCCTCTCACATATATGGCATAAAGATGCTTCCAGAAACAAAGCTAAGACTGTGTAAGGAATGCTCAACACCAGAAAGAAAAATCAGGCTGAGAACAATATGTGTGAGATGTGACAAAGGGCTGCACCCAAGATGCGTCAATAGCCACAAATGTTAATATATAAACATTTTACTATTATTGTATTGTTTTTGCATTTCATTCTTGTTTATAAACTATTTTTCACTGTTGATATCTATTGATATATGTCTCTAATATGAATGCCGTTTGTGTTCATTTTTTTGTATGTTATGAAGTTTTTTCTTTTTAAAAAAATTTATGCAGTATTTGGCATACTTCTTGCTCGTTATCCATGTTGCTATGTGTTTTTTCAAACTATAATCATAGCTTTTATATTATGCCATATATTAAACTTCAAAAGCCATATTGAAGGGAAGACTTAATTTTTTCTAAAATAATTGTTATAAGAAAATAATTTTAACACAATAAATTTTTTGCTAAATTGCATCAGAAAACACTGCTTACAAAAAAAAAAAAAAAAAAAGAGTATATTGCCCTGGCTGCTGTGGCTCAGTGGATTGAGCGTCAGCCTGCGAGCCAAGTGTCACTGGTTCGATTCCCAGTCAGGGCACATGACTAGGTTGCACATCAGGTCCCCAGTTGGGGGCACGAGTGAGAGACAACCACACAGTGATGTTTCTCTCCCTCTCTTTCTCCTTTCCCCTCTCTATAAAAATAAACAAATAAATTATTTTTTTAAAAAAAAGAAGAGTATATTTATTATATGTTGTGAAATTTGTAGCAAATTATTATGAATAATAATGTTTTTATAGACATTTTTCACAAACTCTGCATTTCTTAGCAAAATAGCCTGGCATTTCTCACACAAATTTTAGCAATTACGCATGGCACCCAAAGGGTTAAACACACTGAAGAGAAAGATAAGAGGACAGGGTGGAAGAGTAGGCAGGTGTTTTTTTGCTGTTGTTTGTTTTTAATCCTCATCCAAGGACATTTTTTCATTGCTTTTAGAAAGAGAGGAAAGGAGAGGGAAAGAGAGAAAGAAACAGATGCGAGAAACATCGATTGGTTGTCTCCATACACATCCTGACTAGGAATCAAACCCGCAACCTAGGTATGTGCCCTGGCCAAGGATTGAACCCATCACCTTTTGATTTACAGGATGACATTTCAACCAACTGAGCAACCCAGCCTGGACAAGAGTGGGCAGGTTTTGATGAAGGGCCCCATACTCTTTCCCTATGTCCCACCCAAAATGCAATCCATGGCAGCAAAGCTCTCGTTTTCTGCTTAGAGTAGAACAGTAGTCAAAACCAGGTGACGAGTTACTATATAGTATGTCAGTTCTGAGCTTGTCTTCTTTAACAGGACTGCAGTTTAAAGAAACCAAGATGAGCCTCCTCACTAAGGTCTGTGCCCTGCTTGCTGTTGCCCAGGCCTTTCAGCTCATCCACCCTAGACCTATCCACTGTCCTGGACTTCGGAGGCTCCATGTTTGACCCCCTCTCGGATGCCTCTCTGACCCACTGCTGCCTTGCAGCCTCTTCCAGCAGATGACAGCCACACTGGCAGCAGGGAACACTCCTGCCCTCAGGCCCTGGTGCCCACAGAGCTACAGCTACACTGTCCTCTAGAACCTGGCGTGTGAACGTGTCTCTTCCAAACACCAGGCTTACATGTTCACTTGTTCTCTTGTAGTTGTCCTCTCAATTTTCAAATGTTTTCCTTAACTTTTTTGTCCCTGGCATTTAAATGTTTTAAGAATTGCTATTTCTAACCTCTCAAGATGAGCTCTCTAACCTACCAAGGTTTTAAACCTGGTTTCTTGCTGTGCTTTACACACACAAGTCTAAAACATGTATATTTCTACTTTGAATAAAAATAGATTCTGCAGCTTTAATCAGCTGGCTCACACAAAATGTCCTCTGCTTTATCATCAAGGGGGAGGTCACATAATAAATGATACCATGAAAGATGATGCCTAAGGAAATGCTAAGCAAAAATGCCCAACAGGCTTGCCAATGAAGAAAAGAGCCAAATGTACTATATACAGGAGAAGACAGAGAGGTGGTAGTCTGAGGCAGAGAAGGGGCAGTACCTTGGGTACAGAAAGAATGCAAAAACTACAACATCCAAAGAAGGAAACTATAGCTTTCATGGTCCCTGGGAGTATGAGAGCCTTGGAATCTCTCCCCTCCCTCCTCAGGAGTGACAAGTGAGGGGGAAAGGCCTAAGAGGGCCACCTGAAAGCCCTTCTAAGCTCTAGGGAGACTCAGGCAAGGTCCAGAGAGGAACAAGGACTTGGTTCCTGTGGGCTTCCCCTGGCTCAGGAGAGAACAAAAGAGGTGAGGGAGTATCTTAGAAGTTTCCTTGTAATCCTCCAATCCTTCCCTCCCCAAGACAGAAAAGAGACTAAGAAAATGCCCATGCCCAAGAGGTACACAAGTCACCTGAGTGCAGTGAGGAGAGGCAGAGCCCCCAAACTCTGAGGTAGCCAGTGAGGGACAGGCATATTGAGAAGGTGTGGAAAACAAATATAGCAGAATTATTCTTTTGCAGATAAGGAGGGAGAAGTGGAAATGCTTCAAAACTTTCATATGCAATTTGAGTTTAGCTGAATACAGCAGTAATGACATACTGAGCAATCGCCCTTCACACACAGGGGTTTCCAACCCCTCGCCATTCCTGAGAGCCTGGATCTGCTCCAGGTGGAGTGGCCTTACTTGGTGAGCTCATGGTCTGAGAGAAGCTGCTTCAGGTGTCTAGAAAGTAACTTTTTTTCCATGGATAGTCGCACCCACGCTCTGGCCTTTCCCACGTCAGTCTTAATTTCCCCGATGTTCTGGATGTGCCTATAGGGGGAAAGAAAAAAAAGGAAGTGGAGGCTGGGTGAGAGATGAACGCACTACCAACACCTTCCTTGAAAAGCAAAGGAGACCTAGTGAGACAGTCAATCCCATCCTGGGAGTGTACATCTCCCTTGTTCTCTAAATCCTGGACTTCCATGTAGCTTTGCCAGAGAGGCTCACCTGGCAAAGGGCTGGGAGGGAAGGGGATTTACAGCACAGCTCTCAAAAAAAAATCAGGTTAAACCCAGAGCCCTTAGGTCTTGAGATACTTTGATATAATTCTGCAAAAATGTCAGGAAACCCAACTGCTTATACAGCTCTACAAATGCATCATGAAGCACAAGACTACTGAGAAGGGCTTCCTGATGAACTGAGATGTAGAAGCCCAGGTCACTGAGACCCTGCTTTTTAAAGTGGACCCATAAAGCAGCAACTGGAAACAGGATTTTAGTGGCTTATGTATGAGCCCACACTGACCTCATATCCTGAATGAGGGAGATTCTCAAGGGAGACATGACTGAGCTGGCATCAGACTTCCTCCGTTCTGAATCAACAAGTATTCCTAGAACAAAAAAATTGGTCATGTCTGAAAAGATCTGACTATACAAATTGCTGACTACCCTTCTTATCTCAAATCACAAAATTCTACAGGAAATAGTTAGCTGCTTTGGTAACACTTTGATCAATCATTTCATGAATATTTATAGAGCATCCACTAGGTTTCAGATGTAATACTTTTATGCATATTATCTCATTTAATTTTCTAACAACTTATAAGATAGCCAAAGAATGTATCACAGAGGAGGGAACTGAAATTCAGAGAGGTTAGCTGCTTTCTCCAGTCACCAAGTAGCAAAGTCAGATCCTCTGGCTCCTGATCTGGCATGTTCTCATCATAATCCATGGAAGCAGTGCTTCCACTTGGAGCTACTACTCTTGTCCTGCTCTTGCCTCAAAATAGGCTGCAAAAAACCAACAAGCTTTCTAAAGAACATGTTCCAAAAAACCGGACCTCTAAATAGAATATATTTATATCTGTATGTCTGGCCCAACGTTTAAAACTTAGTATCTTGATTACTTAGCTGTTGGGAATGTTTGACTATAGTTTATCCCTTAGCAATTAAGTTCTATACACTTCCTGAGAAGACTTTTTGCTCTCATATCCAGAAAGCAGACCAAAAACTCTTAAAAGGCTACTTAGGGAGCTCTTGTACCTGGTTTTCAGCCAACTACTCTCCCCATGTTCAGTGCTAGATGAGGTCAACTAGTTCAAGAGCAAAGACAACGCTGAGTTTATGCCTATCTTTTCACCCCCATTTAAACTGATCTTTACCATTAGGTAAGAACATCCAAAAATGGTAAACAAACTCCTGGGCAGAGAGGAGAATGAAGGATGGTGTGAAAAAGAGATGCTGCTCTCTCTTCGTGTGTGTGTGTGTGTGTGTCCGTCCGTCTGTCTGTCTGTCTCTCTCCCCCAACCCCTTTCCTCTCTCTAAAATCAGTTTTAAAACAAAGTCATTCTAATTCTAAGACTGGCCTCTTGCTGCTACAAGTCTTCTATCTCACTGACCAAAAGGGTATATAATGAAAGCAAACTCCCTGGCTATGGCATGCTCTATGGTTCAAAGGGCCCAGTGGCTTAATTTGTAAAAAAAGAAAACATTAGAGCAAAGGCTTCATTGACCTGGATCACTCCAGCTGATCACTCTCCAGTAGGGTACAGGATGGGAATGTGGGTGGACGGGGTTCTCTCCAATGGTGCAGAGGCCATCTTACCTGAGGTACTGAGGCTTCCTGATGTGAGTTTTCTCTGCCGGTTTTCCTGATAATGTAACAGGTGGGACCACAAGGCTGATTTCCCCTGGAACGAACACAAGGGAAAAATACCTATCACTTTTGATTCCAGAGGCCAAGATATCCAGTGAACAGAGTCAAAGATAATTTAAACACATAGATTCAGGCTTTTGCTAAAAAGTATCTGTGTAGCAGGTCTTCAAATAACGTTTTGTTCAATGTTGTTTCATTGTCGTCATCGGCAGCCGTCCGTCTCGAGAGACGATGGTGTAGCTTCTTAAGAGTCTATCTGCACCGCCGAGAATGGCTGTGCAGTCCGACTCGGGAGTGACACGGTATCTGTCTCCTCCCGTGTTGAATCGACATCTTGCGATGACGCTGGAGTGTCCTCTCCAGTGAAGCTGAAGCTACAGAGCCTGGGCAGGGTGATATGGAGGGTCTGCTGTTGCCCATGCAGCAGACCCCCCCTCTCTTCACAGCTGAAGGGTCCAAGGGAAAGACGGAGTCAATACAGCTTGGCTTCAGGTGCGCCGCAGGAGTTGCCGGTGTTGACTACAGCGTCAAACCGCCTTAGGGACTCCGGCTCCGGATTTTCTGTCGGGGTTTACTCCCTTAGCCTTTCCCCTGAAGAGGTATGCCGCAAGGCAGCGGAGGTTTTTTTGGAGTCAGAGTTTTCCTTCTCTGATGTGCCCTGACTGGAAGATCATTGTACTGGAATTTCATTGTACTGTTGATGAAATACCACAAAAACTTAACTCTTGTTTACATCAATCGGCCTATGGTAAAACTGTTTTTGTTATACATTATTTCGCTTAAAGTCACAGACTCTATCAACAATGTTAAGTGAGGACTTACTGTAGTATTTCTTATCTCAGAGTACACCTGGATGCAATGTATACACATATGAAGGGGGACCCTTCCCCCCTAAAAAATGGAATTTATTTATAAAAAACTGTATTTATCCCTGGCTGGTGTGGCTCAGTGGACTGAGCACCAGCCTGCAAACCAAATGGTTTCTGGTTCGATTCCCTGACAGGGCACATGACTGGATTGCAGGCCATGTTCCTAGTTGGAGGAATGTGAGAGGCAAGAGACTGATGCTTCTCTCTCACATTGACATTTCTCTCCCTCTCTTTCCTCCTCCCTCCCCCTCTCTAAAAATAAATAAATATTTTAAAATTTTTTGTGTTTATTCTTATTTAAACTTCAGTCACCTTCAAAGTACTCTCTATCTGATGCAATACACCTACTGAGACCTTTTTCCACTGCTCAAAACAGTTTTTGAACTTGTCGATTTTGATGCCTTTTAGTGCTTCTGTTGTTTTTTATTTCACCTCTTCCACATCAGCAAAATGTTTCCCATTTGAGGACTTTTTCATCCAGGAAAACAAACAAAAAAAGTCGCTTGGGGTAAAATTGGGTGAATAGGGAGGGTGGGACATGGGGGTCATGCTGTTTTGGGTCAAAAACTGCTTAACACTCAGCACAGTGTGGGCAGGTGAGCTTGTAAATCACCCATCATGAAATGAGCAAACGCACTGAAAGAATCTTCAAAAAAAAAAAATTCACTGAAGTCGAATGTGGCCTCTCACAAAAATATCAGCTATACACTGATACAATTGGTTCAACACTCACCTAGGGGAGGGGGGAATCCTATACTACAAGGGGCCTGTCCTCCAGAAAATAATTCTGTTTTTGTTTAGGGGCAGGCCTCATATCCCCCTACTAAAATCCTGGAGAAATATAAAGAACAGAAATATGGTTCCCAGCTAGGAACAAGAAGGACATGGTCAAAAGAGATTCAAGTGGACCAATGAATAAGAAAGAAAAAAGCAAATAACTTCTAAATGGGTTGCTGGCTGAAGGTCAGTCTAGGTAGAGCATGATGAGTTTTGCACAGAGGAGCTGATATCTAGTCTACAAGATTCTAGGATAGCTCCTGAATTTCCTAAAATAAAGGCATTCCTGTCCCAACTGGTGTGCTCAGTTAGTTGGAATGTCATCCCGTACACCAAAAGGTTGCGAGTTCAATCCCAGTCAGGATGTGTATGGGAGGCAACCAATCGATGTTTCTCTCCCTCTCCCTACCCCTCTCTCTAAAAACAATAAACATGTTTTTTAAAAAATAAAAAATAAAGGCATTCCTGCCCTTAGTGCAGGCTGGGGAGAACCAGTCATCACTACGATGAGGATTTACTATTACTGAAAGTACAGTTGAAGAAGCCTACAGGGAGGTAGGCTGTTAACTAACTGCAAGGCTGAGATATAGTCAGCATAAGAGAACCTTGGCATTTGCAGTTTAAACTACAGATGGGGCTAAAGTAGGTTTACAGTTGTTCGTATGGAAAATAATACAATAATTAATAAATAATAATTCAAGAATAAACTTGCGTTTTGCATACTTACAACTGTATACCTACTTTTGCCCCTCCCTATTATATTTGAGTCATGTAGTAATTTGTCATTTTACCAAGGCACACATCTGAACAGCATTTGCAAGCCTGATAAAAGGGAGCAATTTGCCTCAGTAGTGAGTAAGCCCAGCTGGGCACCCAGCAATTAACTGCTTTGTCTCTTTCTAGTCATCCTTCAGTACACAGCGACTCTCATTATTTAATAAAAACTTTATTTCAGATTCATGGTAAGTGTTACTATATAGTTGATATACTACAAATGTGGTATGTTTGTTTTAGTAGTAGGACTTATTGTAATATTTTTTAAAGATTTTATTTATTTGTTTTTAAAGAAAGAGAGGGAGAGAAGCATGCCCCAACTAAGGATGGAACCTGCAACCCAGGCATGTGCCCCAACAGGAAATCAAACTGGTGACCTTTTGCTTTGTAAAACGATGCCCAACCAACTGAGCCACACTGGTCAGGGGCTATAATTTTATAAATTACTTTAGTTCTGTATTTTTAAAAATAATAATGATAGAAACTACCATGTCTTGCTTAAGGTATGCTATGAACTATATTGAATGTTTAAAATACAATATTTTACTTAACGCTCCCCAAAAATCCTTTAAGGTAGGTATCCTTATCCTCATTTTCTTTAGGAAAGAGCAAATTGAGGATAAAAAGGTTGTAAAAGATCACACAGCTAGTAAGTAAAGTATTGGGATTCAAGCTTACGACCATCTAATGTCAGAACCATTGCTCTTAACAATGTTGCTATACAGACTGCTTCTGAGAGAGATCGTTTAACTTTGAAAGCTGTACCTTCTGAAAAAAGTTTTATGCTCTGGGATGAATGTGAGACTTTTAAGGTCTCAAGATTTTTCCCTTGAGAATATCAAGGGATATTTTGCTTCTATCCACCAACTTGATCTATTTTGGGTGGAAAAAAAATCAAGTATTTAAGTAGAAGAAAGCCCTCATCTATGAATCAGCAAGCTGTTAACATACACCTGCTGCATATTTGGAGTTCCTACATGATTTAACTGACTTAAAACAAAACCCAACAACTTCAATGGCAATTTTTTAAAAACACATGTTAAAACTAGAGAAGAGCATTTTTTAATTCATTGAAATACCAAATATTTGGAAAAAATCATGTTCAGCAAAATCGGAGACTTACAGCTCCTATACACTGTTACTGTTATTTAAAATACAAAATATGTAGAAAATAATACAAAAGCTTAAAATAGTCATGCTCTTTGAGATAGTAATCCAACTTCTAGAAATCCATCCATTCATTTATCAAGACCTTTAGAGTAGGCTCCTAAAAGGGCAGGGACTTTGGCTTAATCATCACTATATTCCTAGCATCTAGGCAGACTTGGAAGGCAGCCTCCCTTGAAAGAACTGTATGTGTGTGATACAAACTAAACACGGCTGGTCACCAGAGAGCCCTCACATGCCATGACACTGAAAAACCAAAGGCAAGAGCAACACCGGGTCACTGTTTCAGAAGGATGCCAAGGCTCTCAATGATTATACTAGTCAAGGAGAGAGGGCAAGGGCAAGGACAAGGACAAGAGTGAGAAAACAGCAGCTGAGCTGAAGCTCAGTAACAGGGCACTGGGACCCTTCAAGTGCAGGAGACATGGATTACTCTGTTTCCTCTTTTGCACAGGGACTGACAGAGACTGACAGAGACTGACAGAGACTGCAGCATTCAATACAGTCTAACTACCCATTCAGGGATGTGGCCACATGATATATAGCTAGTACCAGATTTTCCAAAAATGTCAATGCATAAAGGGTGAGAAATGACCCCTTTTTACTTACCAGTCCTCAAATGGCAGCAATTACAAAACTATTATATAAAATCAAACCTCACCTCTTAGTGTCAGATAAATATACTAGACTAGGATGCCCATTTCCTTGGACTATGTCATCAACAGTCAAAGAGTGGTGAGGATAACAGAGATTCTTATGAGAATTTGCTGCAGGCAGCCTTCCATGCAGACAGTCACGGCTAATAACAAAATTTAGTAGGAAGCCAGCAGCAAAAACTACTGTTTGGGTTTCCTCTACTTTCTAAGTAAATAAAATGGGTAGTTGATCAGTAAGGTGCCCAGAAGAGGGAGATAAGATAGTTCTCTGACCAGGTAACCAGGTTATAACCTTTGGATGGGAACATAACTGAAAGGATGTCTCAGCAGGAACAAGGTGCTCTGCACACAGGCCAGCAAAGTGGAGGTCTAAGGAGCATGTTGTAGAAACCAGACACAGCAGTCAAGGTCAACCCTAGTGGACATGTGTTCCTGAGGGCATACATGCCCTGCCAACAACCATAGGCTCTCACTTCACTCTGGTGACACTTTCAGTGCTCCAAAAGCAGGATTCAGAAAATAGAACCTCAATAAAAAAGCCCCCATTATTTTGTACTGGTTTCTCACCAAACAAGTAGTCTCTGTATATCCAAACTGAGAGAGGGGATCAAATGAGCTCCAAAAGAAATTCCCCATGCTATGGGAATTCTTGTAGAGTACAAATGTCAGGCCTCGGAGGACAGGTTTAGAACATATGATTATATGTTTATTTTCAAAATGCTTCAAGATTTTCATGGCAAATATGAAAAAGTTTTGAGGGCATATGTTTTACCAAAAAGCTGAAAGAGCTTACTTAACCACAGTGCCAGGCTTGCTAAACTTTAAGGAAGATGATAAAATGATATTCTACTCATTTGTTTTAAAGAAAAGGAAAGAAACAAATTCTTCATATAGAACCTAGCATAATAATAGTATCATATATTATATACCCATCACATGCCAGGTACTTATTTTTATTACATTTAATTATCATAACACTCCCACAAGGCAGGTTTTATAACTCTGTACTATGGATAAGGGAAATGAGAGTCAAAAATCACAGATTTTCACTGAAGTCATCCAGTGAAGTCAAGGTTCAAATACAAGTCTTTCTGACTCCAAAGCTCACAGTGTTGCTACTTAAACAACAGGACTCTAAAAATTTTAGGGATGTGATACACAATCTTTAACATTTAAAAAAATCTTTAATCACAGTTCTGTTTATAATACTGAAAAGTCAGAAATAATCTAAATGACCAATAAAAAGGGATTGATTCAAGTATGGCAAATCTATAGAATAACACAGAACAATAACCACAGACATTCACAGAGAACCTCCCAGATACCAGGCTCTCAGCTTAGGGCTTCACATGAATTATCAAATCCTCATGAGAATCCAATAGTGGAGAGTACTTTTAAAATGCCATCACACATAGGAGGAAACAGAAGCTTAAAAAAGCTATGTACATTGCTCAGTTTCATAAAATTAATAAGTGGGAATCAAACACAGGATTATCTGATTTAGTCTGAGCTCTTAAATATTTACTATAATATCACCTAAAAATTAGTTAAGGACATGGAAAAAATATTACGAGGCAAAAGAAAAAGCAAGTTACAAAACATTATGTATAATACAATCCCATTGGATTTTTTAAAAACACTTTTATTGAGATGTAATTCACATTACCATAAAATCCACACTTATAAAGTATGTAATTTTCTGTACCAAAAGAAAATCTGGTTTTTAGTATAGTCACAGAGTTGTGCAACCATCACTACTACCTAATTTTAGAACATTCTCATCACCTCAAAAAGAAACCCCATACCCATTAACAAGCAGTCACTCTCTGGTCCTCCCTCCCTCCCTCCCACCTCTGGCATCTTTTAACCTACTTTCTGTCTATGATTTTGCCCAAATGGGATCATATAATATGTGGCCTTTAGTGACTAGATTCTTTCACTTAATAAGTTTTCAAAGTTCACCCATGTTGTACCATGTGTCCATACTTTAGTTCCTTTTATTGAATAATATTCCATTGTACAAATACACCACATTTAGTTTATTTATTCACTAGCTGATGGACATTTGGGACGTTCCACTTTTCGCCTATTAAGAATGATGTTGCTATGAATATTTGTGTACATCTTTTTATGTAGACATATGTTTCCATTTCTCTCGAATACATAGCTACAAGTGGACTTGCTGGGTCACAACGCTATGTTTAACATTTCAAGGAACTGCCAGACTGTTTTCCAAAGTGGCTGTACAATTTTACAGTCCCACCAGCAATGTATGAAGGTTCTAATTTCTCCGCATACTCTTTGACACCTCTCACTGTCTCTTTTACTTTAGCTATCTTAGTGAGTGTGAAAAGGTATCTCATTGTGGGTCTGTTGGATTTTCAAATATACTCCTGTATATGGGTATATGTGTAGATAAAAAAGTTTTGAAGGACAGATGTGGTAGACTGTCTCTATACCAGGAGAATGGAAACTCCAGAAGGGCAGAGATCTTGGTCTGTTTTGTTCACTAAGGTATCTAAACTGCCCATAACAGTGCCTGGCACACTGTAGATCCTCAATAAATATTTGCTGGATATTTATATGTATTTTCTAATTTGTCCAAAATAAAACTGCTTTTGACAATGTTTCAAGTTCTTTTCAAATTTAAAAATGCATAAAAGCAAAATTTGTCCATGCATACTATGTACCATTCTTCAAAGCCAACCAGCTGGATAAGCATGGGAAAGTTAGTAAGTGAAAATAGAAAAACAGTTTGCACAGCAGAGGGAAGCTACACATTTGGTACCTGTTTTACTTGTAGCCCATGACTCCAGATCCTTTCCAAGAGGTCACAAAGGCTGGCAATCAAGGTGTTCTCTTCTACTCCTGTGATGTTGACCTCCCCATGCCCTAGCTCCACAGCCTCTCGGCCCATCTTCTCCACAAGCATTCTCTTGGTCTACAAGGAATCAGTCATAGGATTAGAAAACCACAGTGAACAGGATCACATGCAGCAGGAGAGGGTTGTGGCCCTGCACAGCATGTGTGTTAGCGGGAATGGACAAAATGAGTGAGACTCGGATACACAGAGTGTATTTATTCTCTGCCATATAGGTCAGGTTATGATGAAATGCAGTCTTTAAAAGTTTAGTAAAGAAGATACAAACATAGCAATCACTGTATGACCCTGAACAAGTGATTTCATCACTCTGGATTCCGTTTTTGCATTTATGAGATGAAGAGTTGAATAAAACCCTTTAGTCATGCTCACTCATTCTCTGAGCCTCATTGTTTAACTGACCTTACTAAACAAACCTTCAAGCATTTAATCCCTAGAAATAAATCTCAAGTACCTATCAAGAGAATAACAAAATTGAGGAGAAATAACTTACTTTTAGGTAAAAATTTTTAAGTGCTTATTATAAAACAAAAACAAAAACAAAACACACGCATTGTATAATGATAATCTCAGCTTTAAATGTTATTTGTCAGGTACTATATTAAGCACTGCATTATCTCATTTAAGCTTCCAAATAACTCTATAAGTATTATTATTGTTGCCAATTAATTGATAAGGAAATTGAGGTCTCAACTTACTGATAAGAAAAGTAACTTGCCAAAATCACACAGCAAAGAAGTAGCACATCTGACCTTTGAACCTACATCTAACTGAATATTGAATCTAAGTTCTTAAGTAAGATTTAGCCATGCTATAACTTTGTGACATATAAAAATTTAAAGAGCAGGGGGGAAATCACCACCAATCCTACCTTTCAGAAGCAACAACTTTTAACACTTTTGGCATACTTCTTTCCAATGTGACTATTTCTAATGTTCTTATTGTGAAATATATCTCATATACATATGTATATGTGTGTAGGTACACACACACATCTTGTTTATTACAACCATCACCCAGGTTAAGAAATAAAATATTGTCCATGTATACCTTTGAATTGATCACCTTCTCAATCTAAAAGCCATCAATATCCTGACTAGGAAATAGTTATCACCTATATTTACATTCTTAAACCATGTAGTCCAGTTTTGCCAGTACGTTTTCTTTTGTGATTTGCTTTTTCACTCCATGATACATGAAATGTTGTCCATTTCCATCAGTACGTAGCATTCCATCATATGAATATACTATAATTTACTTACTGATCCTCCTACTAATTGGTATTGGGTTGTTTCCAATTTAAGGCTATTATAAAATGTGCTGCTGTAAACTTTCTGCACGTATCTCCTGGGTCATGCTACAAAGGTTTCTCTAGGGAGTACACCTATAAGAAGAATACTAAATAATGCTATGCTGTTTTCCAGAGCCGTCATACCAACCTACACTACCAATAGTACGAGAGTTCCTGATGCTCCACATGCTAGCCAACACTTGGTGGTGTTAAGACTGATTACTATTTCTTCAATTCTAAGATGTACTTTTTTTGCATATTAACATCTCTGAAATTGGGATGTATTTCATAGTCATTGACTACTGACCTACTAGGTAATGCAAGTAAGGACATTGTCATTGACTTGGTATGCATCTCAAAACTTGAGAATGAATGCCAGCAGCTTAGAAAATTAATCTCAGAGACAACAGAAAAGCCCCCTTTCAAGAAAGGCAGCATCACCAATGTTCTTGATAGTAGAAAAGACAATATTATATGGAAAATCACAGATGGCTCAGAGTGAACCTATAGAAGCTTTTTTAAAAAACACCTGAATTCAAAATTTCAGTACTGGCCCTTGGCTGGTATGGCTCAGTGGACTGAGCACTGGCCTGTGAACCAAAAAGTCACTGGTTCAATTCCCCACCAGGGCACGTGCCTGGGTTGCAGGCCAGGAAGTACAAAAGGCAACCAATTGAGGTTTCTCTCACATGTCGATGTTTTTCCCTTTCTCCCTTCCTTCCCCTCTCTCTAAAATAAAAAATAACTAAAATCTTTTTTTAAATGTATCAGTACTGATATATCATGCTAACTTCTAACTTGTAACAGTAATAATTTCTTCTGCAACAGAAAGTATATTTGACTTCATCCTATAAATGACTATCACTCACAATCTGAAAATGCAGGAAAACCCTTCTTCTCATCAACGAATATATAGGATATAGTAGACACCAAGTGAGTTGAATTGTCCTAAAAAGTGTGGCATATTGTCTTGGTTGGAAGACTACATTTTTATTAGAAAAGAAATTACATTCATAACTAAAACATTAAAAATTAAGAATGACTATCTTTTGATCCAGCAATCCTAATCCTGAGTACATACCAAAAACCGCTGAAATCTGAATCCCAAAGAGATACCCACATTCCCTGTTTGCTGTGGCATTACTCACAATAGCCAAGATATGGAAATAACCCAACTGTCCAGCAACAAAAGACTGGATAAACAAGATGTGGTATACACAGATTGTACAATGGAATATTATTTGGTCCTTAAAAAGAAGGAAGTCCTAACATTTGCAGCAACATGGATGAATCTAGAGAACATTAGCTAAGTGAAATAAGCCAGTCACAAAAGGACAAATACTACATGATTCCACTTATATGAGGTACTCAAAATGAATAAAATAGTGGTTGCCAGAGGACAGGGGGAGGGAAAATAGGGAATTGTTGCTGGATAGACATGAAATTTCAGTATGCAAGATGAGAAAGTTCTAGAGACCTGTTATACAACATAATAACTGTAATTAACAATATATTATTGTGCACTTTAAAATATATTAAGAGAATAGATCTCATGTTAAGTGTTATCACAAAAAATAAACAAACAAAAACCACAAAAGAATATAAGAAAAACTTGGGAAGTGATAAATATGTTTAGTACCTTGATTGTGGTAATAGTATCATACATAGGTGCATGCATATGTCCAAACTCATCAAGATGTATAGATTAAATGTGGGCAATTTTTGTATATCAATTCTCAATAAAGCTTTTTAAAAAAAGGACTCTTTGTAGAATTGAGAAAAACATCCCACACAAGTTTAAACTAAATAACACACTTTGACCCGGCACATAGTAGGCATTCACAAATTCTTGTTTTTAGACATATGAAATCACTGCCATCAAATTAATACAGAGGCAAAAACATTTTCATATGTGTAAGACTAATCTGCTGAAGACAATTCAACTACAACAATTTCAAGTAATGTTGATATCTAAAATTCAAAACTACATCTCTCTCAGTTTTAAAGAATACATATTAAGTTTATATCAAGCAGTGTGCTTGCTCTTGCTCTTGATTAATGGTTTACTTTATTTAAAACAAATATGCCTAATTCCAAGTTAACAGGATCTTGAAATTAATACTATCTCATAATAACAATATTTTTAAAACCAAGAAAGAACACTCAGAGCCGAAACTTGGTCTCACGTTGGTGGTCAAAGGAAAGAGCACACGTACAGAGGCGTCCATAAGCTCACCTTGTTGCGACATTCCTTCAGCAAGCCCTCTACAAACTTCCAGTTGGTTTGGGCAATCACTGACGGGGACAGGTTGGACAGTTTGGGCTGGCGGATGGTGCTGCCCATATTCCTGGCTTCCTGGATGTACTTCTATAGTAAACGAAAAAATTAAAAGACTCTATCCATGCACACAAACTATAGGCGACCAGTACTGATGGTGCCTGAAGAGGGCACTGTCACCCAGCACTTTCTTACTGCATCTTCCCTAGGCTCAGATAAAGTTGGGGCTGAAAGTTTAAAATGCAACTCTAGATAAAGGGGAAAAACGGAAAATATGATGAATTCTGTTTTCTCTGATATAAAGCAGTCCATAAGTACTGTGATTATCTTTGCTTCAATGACACCAGAGGTAAAAACAAAACATGGCTGTAGCACACAAACCCACCCAAATCTCAGAGTACTACTAAAAAATCATTTTACCCACTAAGCTGGGAGGAATTTAACTCCTCTGCCCAGATCCAAGATATCTATCTTTGTTATTATAAAGTATAACCTTCTTCCAAATAACAATTGTATTTTCTGCTTTTCTACAATGTCTCGGCGGTGCAGATAGACTCTTAAGAAGCTACACCATCGTCTCTCGAGACGGACGGCTGCCGACGACGACGACAATGTCTGATGATTTGCCATATGCTGTTTGTTTTAACACAGAATGCATATAAATGGAGTAAACTGCACACTGACATCCTCTCAGTATACCAGGTTCACAACCAACATTTTTATCCCAAACTTCCTTCCTCTCCCATATTTATTCCAGTAGTACAATTCTGTCTGGACCCTCAATCTGCCCCTACTACCAACCCCCAAAGTTAGGCTTCAATCACTATCACCTGAACAGACTACCACTACCTGCCTCCTAACTTGCTAGCTACCTAGTACTTCCAGTACCTCCTTCCTCCAAATACTCTGCCCACACTCTCCATTACACAACAATCGCTAAGCTTTTCATCCTGCATTTCCTCTATTTAAAATCCTCTTTTGTCTCTAACAATCTTATCATGCTCAAAAAAGTCTTGTCTGATGATCACCCCAGGTAAAATGACGTTTGCCTTCTCTAATCAGTGATCAAATACTGGCTTGCCTCTCATAGGGCCCTTTAAAAAGACTAGTCTACTAAAATTATTTGTGTACCTGACTTTACTCCCTTTGTGAACTGGTATTCCCTGAGGACAAGGCTACATCCTTGTCATCTTTGCATTTCAAAGTGCTTACTTCAATGATTTTGACCAAGAAAACGTGTCCAATAAACACTGCTGAAAGAAGTAATATGGAGGTCAGGTGGAAGTCCCAGGGGAGACTTTAAAAATAACACCGCCCTGGCTAGTGTAGCTCAGTGGGCTGGGTACTGGCCTGTAAACTGGAAAGTCACCAGTTCAATTCCGGTCAGGGCACATGCCTGGGTTGCAGGCCAGGTTCCCTGTTGAGGGTGTGCAAGAGGCAACCGACAGATGTCTGCCATATTGATGATTCTCTCCCTCTCTTTCTCCCTCCCTTCCTCTCTCTCTAAAAAATAAATAATTTTTTAATTACTTAAAAAAATGTAGCTAAAAAAATAATAATAACACCAACACCCAACACCCCTTTACAGCACCCTCACAAAAACTCTTAAGCATAACTTGTCCTATAAATCAGCAGTTCAAAATTTATAACCATACCTTGCAATGTTTTTAAAAGGAATCCAGATTTCTTTTTTAAAAGATTTTATTTTATTTTATTTTCAGAGAGAGGGGGAGGGAGGGGGAAAGAGAGAGAGAGAAAAATATCAATTGGTTGCCTCTTACATGCCCCCACTGGGGACCTGGCCCACAACCCAGGCATGTGCCCTGACTAAAATCAAACCTGTGACCTTTTGGTTCATAGGACAGCACTCAATCCACTGAGCCACACCAGCCAGGGTCATACCTTAAAAATATAGCAAAGGCAAAATATGTTATTTTCTCCTTCATTGAGGTGACAGGCACATATGAAAACAATATGCTTTACAGGGTTTTTTATATGTATATAATGCAATTTGCAGGGTATTTCCTCAAAGAAAAATTCCTGAAATAGGTTTTTGAAGGTTTAACTCCAATTTTCACAACCTCTCTGCAACTGAGTAAGGCAGGGTCTCAAACTTGAGGTTTATAACTAGAGGCTTTACTGGGAACAAGTTATAGTAGAGCTGAGAAACTCAGCTTATAAGCAATGAGGACTCAGGAGGTCAATTCAAGAAGCCTCAGTCCCCAGGCACCTGATGATAACATTCCTCTCCTTTGCTCCCCTAAGGAAAAAAAAAAGTCAAGATTATCTGTTTTAAATTAAGATACAAATAATAATAATAATAATAATAATAATAATAATAGGGGAAAATTACCTATTGACAGCATTAACCCAAGTTCAACTTTTCTTCCTTCTAACTCAAACAGAATTACTTCTTTATTACCACACCACACACAAATGAAGCCTCACAAAATTTTAAAATATTTCTCCCAAGTTTCACTCTTGTCCTCTGAGGTGCCTGTCACACTCCCCAGGGAGGGAACACTGAAAGGACAGTGAAAGGTTCTCTGGGCCTGCAAATAGAGCCTGGCTCATAGAGGGGATCTACGTGGGTAGTGGCTAGTTGTCACATGCAAAACATCATATATACAGGATTTGTTACAACCTAGGCCCAGTATCAGGTTTCAGGAACTAACTCTATTCTATTCTTAACTCTTCTTTATGGAAAAAGGTGTCTGAATGTGGAATGGAGGCAACCCCAACAGTTCACAGATAACCTCTGCTCTGATTATTAACTTCCCTACAATAAATCCTGTTATAATCTATGGGGTCAGTTATTTGGTTCTTAGGTCTCAAATTACTTTCTTTTCAGTGGTCATTGTACCTCCAGTTCCATAGTCAGATGAGGTCATTGCTAGGACACTTGGATCAGACCAAGGAAATAGGAAAGAGAATGAGAGTATATATAGCATGATAATAGGCCCATTCCTTGCCATTCTTAAGGTGTCTTACCTCTCTCTGGTCATTGTCTAAACGCAGGTGTTCTGTGTGCTGCTTCTGCCGATCCTTCCGTCTCCACTGGGCAGGGGCATTCCTTTTTGTCCATCTGAAAGAATCAGAGCAAGCAATTAATACCATCCCAGTAGGTCAACTGACAGGAGATAACTTCAATGTCTAGGGACCAATGCTAGGCATGGAAAACCACCAAAGAGTCACTAGAGATAGCTCAGAGACCTTGAGGAAGAATAGCTTAAAGATCAATAACTGGTCAAGAGAGATAATTCCCCAGGGAACAGAGACATATCTCTCTTCCAACATCTTCAAAAAGTTCACATGTAGATCCAAAACTATACTCAATCAACTCTGTCTGGGCTTTGTTACACTCATCTCCAAAAGTAACTAATGAACAGCAATCCTGCTAAGTTATCTACTTACAGTTCAGACTCCAATTATTTCAACCACCACTTACTGAAAATAAAATGCCAGCTAAATATTGTATGGGATCAGTCATGAGATAATTTCAACCCATGTGCAGCCTGTCTTTTGGCAGGTCATGGGCATATGGAGCCATCCCAATACACACAGTGGAGACAGGAACTGATGAAACACTGTCACCCATTTTCCTGTTCAAAAAAGTGAATGACGTAGACAGTCTGGGTTTTCTCCATATTTGCTTTACAAAATTCAGAGGTTTTCTAACAGCCCAGGCCCAGATACTAGATGCGTAGGGAGCTATGATTAGGGATCTAGATCAGGGAATGCCTGGGGTTAACTCACTTGTTGCTGGCTGGCCCGATAGAAAGCACATCAGACTGCAGCTTTGGGAAGAAGCCTGGTTCATACTTTCCTTGTCCAATCTTCATGTCAAGTAAATGAGGGTGAACCGCAGTATGGTCAATTTTTGCCAGACGCAGTTCAATTGCCTTCTCTGGACCAGAAAAAAAAAGTCAAATATTTCTTTAAAAATACTATATTCTGAGCTATATAGTAAGTCTCAATAAATATAAAATAATTCGAATAATACAAAGTATACCCTCTGACTACACTAATCAACAATAACATCTTAAAATTACATTATACACTTCTAAATAACCCATGAATAAAAAAGAATCAAAAGTGAAATAAGAACTGAATAAATACAAAAACACAAAATATAAGAATTTATAGTATGTCATTAATATTACTTGAAAGGAAATTTATGACACTAAATGCCTATCTTAGAAAAGAAAAAAGATCTCAAGTTAATCACCTTGGTTTCCACCTTAGGAAAGTAGAAAAAGACAAGCAAATTAAAGTACAAGAAAGGAAATAATAAACGCCAGAGTGAAATCAATGAAATAAACGGATAAAATTAATAAATCCAAAAACTGATCCTTTCAGAAGATCAGTAAAACTAATGAAATTCTAGTCAGACTAATCAGGATAAAAAGAAAAAGACACAAATAACAAAAAATAAAATTAAAAAAAAAAAAAAGAAAGAAAAAGACACAAATGTCAGGAATGAGAGGAGTGACACTGCTACAGATTCTAGAGATATTAACAAAAGATAGATTATATATAATAATGTCAACAAATTTGACAATAGGTGAAATAGACAAATTCCTTGAAAGATGCAAACTGCCAAAGTTCACTCAAGAAAATATAGCTAGTATGAATAGCTCTATTTTTTAAATTGAATCTGTAGTTTAAAATCTCCCCCCTCCCACCCACCAAAATAGTAAATAAATAAAAGCAACCCTCCAGGCCCAGATAGCTTCACTGATGAATTCTGCTAAATATCTAAAGAAGAAATAGTATCACTTATACATGCTCTTCCAGGAAACTAAAGAGAAGAGAATACTTCCCAACTTGTTCTTTCAGGTCATCATTATCAGAATACCAAATCAGATAAGATATTACATAGAACTATGAACCAATATCTCTCATGAATATAGACACAAAAATTCTAAACAAAATTTTAGTAAACAAAATTCAATAACATACAAAAAAATACATCATGATCAAAGAGAGTTTATCACAAAAATGTAAGGTTTAGTAATTCGCCATATTAACAAACTAAAATTAAAAACCACACAATTAACCCAATAAATGCAGAAAAAAGCACTTAATGAAATATAACATCCACTTCTGGTAAAAACTCTCAGCAAACTAGTAGGCAAGAAATAAAAGGCATCCAGATTGGAAAGGTAAATGTAAAACTATTCATTATTCACAGGCAATAGGGTATCTATGTAGAAGATCAGAGAGAATTACAAAAAGCCACTAAAAGTAACTTTAGTGTGGTTTCATGACACAGATCAATATACAAAGCTCTATTATATTTCTACATATTAGTAATAAATGATCAAAAATTAAAAAATTTAAATACTATTTATAGTAACACCAAAAAATATTAAATACTTAGAGACAAATGACAAAAATATGCAAAAATTATACATTAAAGAAAACTTGTACATAACTGCTGAGAGATGTTAAAGAAGACATAAATAAATAGAGATATGCCATGTACATGGATCAGAAAGCTCGATGTTAAGATGTCAATTCTCCCTAAATTGATGTATAGATTCAAGGTAATCCCAATCAAAATCTCAGAAGGGTGTTTGTAGAAATTGATAAGCTGATTCTAAATACCTATGAAATACAAAGAGCCTAGAATAACTAAAATAACTTTGAAAACAAAAAAAGTTGGAGGACTAACATTACCTGACTTCAGTATATAATATAAAGTTAGAGTACAGTAGTCCCTCGCTATATCGCAGTTCACTTATCGCGGCCTCACTGTATCGTGGGATTTTTAAAAATATTATATTTAATTATTTATCAAGGATTTTTCACTATATCGCGGGATCTTGTGGTACTGTATATGTATGTTGTTAAAGTTACGTAGGTTTAAGAGTGTAGAATAAATGTAAGGTTCCTACTTCACGGGGGGCGGTTCTGGAACATAATACCCACGATAAGTAAGGGAATACTGTAAGAAAGACTATAGTAATGGTATAAATGCATATTCATAGATGAATGAAACAGAACAGAGAACCCAGAAATAGATTTACACATATATAAATGGCTTATATTTTGACAAAGGGTAAAAAAGCAATTCATTGGTCAAAGAACAGTCTTTTCTACAGATGATGATTACAATACTCGCAAAAATTATAATAGATCACAGACCCAAACATAAAGCCTGAAACTGTAAAACTTCTAAAAGGAAATATAGAGAAAAAAAAAATCTATGTGACCTTACTTAGGCAAAAATTACTTAGCTACATAACCAAAAGCATAATAAATTGTTAAAAAAACTGATAAATTACACCCCATCATCAAAATTTAAAACTTTGGACCTCTGGCCAAGATGGAGGCCTAGACAGACACACAGCATCTCCCTCCACAACTAAGAAGGAATACAACTACCTTAAAACTGGAGACAACCAGAAGTTCCAGAAACATGAGCTGCATGGAAGTCCAACAAACAAAAATATAAAGAAATACTCATCCAGACAGACAGGAGGGGCGGAAAGGACGCAATGTGATGGTGGCAGCAACAGTGGTAACAGTAGGCCAGCGGAAAGCAGTCAAACATTTTAAAAAGTAGGAGGGACACCTGGGGAGTGCTCCCAGCACCAGATCAGACCACGCAACTCACAGTCCCAGAGCTAAGGAAAATAAAGCCTCATTGCTTCTGACTGTGCAAACCAGTTGGGGTTGCGGTGAAGGAAGCAACTGCCAGTCTCTCAGCAGAGTCCACTTGTTTAAAAGGCCCACCCACCCTGGGATCAACGGCCAGGGCAACAGCTAGAGAGGCTCCAGTCCCATATAAAGTGGGAGAAGTGCCTGGAAAGGGGCAAGTGCTGAGCAAGTGGCATTGTTCCCTCTCAGACCCCTCCCCCACATACAGTGTCACAACGTGGTGAAACATGTCACCCTGTACTGATGAATACCTAAGACTACACCCCTTACAACGTAACAGGTGTGACAGCTTTGCCTAAGACACAGAGGCAAACAAACATAGGCGCCTGTCAAGATGAGCAGACAGAAAAGTATGGCCCCAAAGGGGGAATGGATCAACGCTTGAGTGGCAGAACTAAGCAACAAGCAGCCAACCTAACAGATGCAGAGTTCAAAACACTGGTGATAAAGATGCTCACAGACTTGACAGATATCCTTAAGTATGGCAAACGCATAAGGGAAGAAGTGAAGGCTGTGCTAAATGAAATGAAGGAAAATTCACACGAAACCAATGGTGAAGGGAAGGAAACCAAGGTTCAAATCAATGATTTGGAACATAAGGAAGAAAAAAACAGTCAAACAGTACAGAATGAGGAAACAAGAATTGAAAAAAATGAGGAGAGGCTTAGGAACCTCTGGGACAACTTTAAACGTGCAAACATCCGAATCATGGGGTGCCAGAAGAAGAGGAAGAAGAAGAAATTGAAAACTTATGTGAGAAAATAATGAAGAAAAACCCTCCAAATTTGGCGAAGGAAATAGACATACTAGTCCAGGAAGCACAGAGAGTCCCAAACAAGCTAGACCCAAAAAGGACTACACCAAGACACATCATAATTAAAATGCCAAAGGTTAAAGATATAGAGAGAATCTTAAAAGCAGTAAGAGAAAAGCAGAGAGTTCCCTACAAAGGGGTGACTATAAGACTCTCAGCTGATTTCTCAAAAGGAACTTTTGCAGGCAAGAAGGGACTAGCAAGAAGTATTTAAGGTGATGAAAAGCAAGGACCTAAAACCAAGATTACCCTATCCAGCAAAACTATCATTTAGAATGGAAGGGCAGATGAAGTGCTTTCCAGACAAGGTAAAGCTTAAGGAACTCATCATTACCAAACTATTATTATATGAAATGTCAAAGAGACTTACTTAAGGAAAAGATCAAAATTATGAACATTAAAATGACAACAAACACAACTATCAACAACTGGATCTAAAAAATAAAAACAAAATCCAACTAAGCAAACCAGAATAGGAAGAGAATCACAGATATGGCGATCATTTGGAGGGTTATCAGCTGGGAGGGGGAAGGAGGAGAAATGGGGAAATGGTGCAGGGATTAAGAAGCATAATCGGTTAGTACAAAATAGACAGGGGGAAGTTAAGAATAATATAGGAAAGGGTGAAGTCAAAGAACTTACATGCACAACCCATGGACATGAACTAAGAGGGGTGAAATTGATGGAGGGAAGGGGGTACCGGGCAGAGGGGAGCAAAGGGGGAAAAAATTGTGATACTGTAAGAACATCATCAATAAAATATGCTTAAAAAAAACTTAAAACTTTGTTCTTCAAAAGACACTGTTAAGAGAACAAAAAGACAAACCACAGGGTGGGTATATCTTATAAGAGGACTTGCATCCAGAATATATAAAGAACTTTCAAAACTCACTAATAAGAAAACAAATAACCCAACTTAAAAAATGCGCAAAAAATTTAAACAGGTAATTCACCAGAGAAGATGAATGGACGGCAAATAAGCAGATGAAAACATGTTCAACATCATTAGTCATCAGAAACACACAAATCAAACAACTAATGAGATACCACTACAAACCTATCAGAATGGCTAAAATTGAAAAGACTGACCAAACTAAATGTTGGCAACAGTGTGGGAGAACTATAACTCTCCTAAACTGCTAATGGGAATGTAAAATGCACAACCCCTTTAAAAAGACAATTTGGCAGCTTTTTAAAAAAGTAAACATACAAATATCATGTGATCCAGTTATTCCACTGCTAAGTATTTATCCAAAGGAAAAGAAAACATATATACACAAATGTTCATAGCCCAAATGCCCACCACCAGGTACAGATAAACAAATTGTAGTAATGCCCATACAATGGAATACTGCTCAGCAATAAAAAGGAACATGAATGAATCTCAAAATAATTATGCTCAGTAAAAGAAGCCAAACTTTAAAAAAAAAAAAAAAGTACGTTTGTATGATTCCATGTATATAAAATTCTAGAATATGAAAACTCTTCAGTAACAAATCACAGCGGTAGTTGCTCATAGGATTTTGAGAGTGGGAAGGAGATGGGATGAAAGTATTACAAAAGGGTGAACTTTTGAGGGTGACGAGTTTCTAGTTCTTGATGTAAGTGAATACATATACCAAAATGTTAAATATGTTGTTTATTGTATGTCAGTTATACCTCAAAAAATTTTAAGAGTAAAAACAAAAAATGCTGGTAACTCTCCTAGTATTTTTTAGTCATGTAAAAACATCTCAACCTTTAGGCCTTGCTGTTATCCTAGGTTAAAGCTGCCTTCTCTCTTTAAACCTTCCTTACTTCCCCCCACCTTTACTCTTTTTCAACAGAACTTAGTTATCTAAAATGTGCCAAGCACTATTCTAGGCCTTGTAGATACATGGTGAGCCAAAGGAACAAATTTATCTATAAAATTAGTGGGTAAGAATTGATTGTCATCAAGATCACTTTCAAATGTAACATTTTAAAGGATCCCCCCCGCAAAAGATTCCTTTAGTTATGTTTTTACCATTTCCCAATCAGACTGGTTTAAGAAGCTAAGGTGTCCATGTAGGATGGGGTGAATTATCTGAACTACCCCAGGCTATGGATCTGAGGCCAGTGGCAAAAACCTTGTCTAGCATATTTGTAGTGCATTTTGCTGGGACATATGTAAGACATATAACAATGGCAAAGATATTTCCATTATTCCTGGAGCGGAGAAGAGTTGCCTGAAGGATCTCTGTGATAACCACTTTTTTCTGAAATGACTGTTAGCTAACCCTCCCTTCCATATATCAAACCCCGTGTTCTAACAGGCCCATGACAGCACATGTCCTGGCCACAACAAAGACCAGAGTAATTCAAATCAGTGTGCTGTGGTGTTAGGTGTCCAATAAATGCACTACAGATGGGTTAAGAACTGACTGCCTCTACCCTTCAGCAGATGGGCGATGCATCAAGTGACTAGAGCCTCTCGCTTTACAACCATAAGCAGACTCCTCCCTTTAATCCAGTGAGCCATATACAAATACTGTCACTTTCAACTACAGCCACAACATGAAAGATTAGGAAGCCCTGATTTAAACTGATGGATTGGGAGATGTTTCTCTAAACCTACAGTCTTGTAAAAATCATCGTCAGGCTTCCCAGGATCAAAGCCTTAGGCAAGGTTCAGGAATGTGAAGCCTGATGCATTCCAGGAGGCATGGATGACTACATCAGAGCAATCCGCTTGCATGGGCAACACATCCTCAAATCAGGCCTTAACCAAGAGGATTGCCGTCTTAATGAAAGTCCTGGATCAAGAGCTGACAGATAAAGACAGAAGGTGACAGAATGTGGTCAATGAAGGCAGGACTTTGTCCAAATTGTCACCAGTTGTATCTTCAAACCCTAAAAAATCCTTGGCATGTTTATTCATTCAGTACATACTTGATGAGTACTTGGCATATGTTAAAGCATGTGGTAGGTATTTGTAATGTTTGGTAAATTAATGAATGATATATACAAAATAGCTACAAGGACACTGAACATCCCACAAGGAAGTGAACATGTGAACATACTACTTAATCTGACACCTCAAACTAAGACTATTCTCCAGCTACACTCATCTAGACAGAGCTTTTGTGAACAAAAAGGCCTTTTCTATCATGCACACAGCAAACCACTGTTAACATCTGTATGTGCTAAGCACAATGATAAAAGTTGAGGGTAAGAAAATAAATGTAGTCTCTGCTCTTAAATTATTCCCTGTTAATGACAGCTCAAAAGAACAGAGATTACAGAGAAGAAGAAAGAACAAAGAAACACCAGAGCGCAAAGGAAGAATCTGCCAACTCAGCCTCTGGGCATCAGAGAAGGCTTCACAGAGGAGACACGCCAGCTAAGTTTTTGCCACAAACACTATCAAGTGCTTACTCATAACTCATTTGCCCCTTCTTCTTGCTAACAGAAGCCCCACATTGCTCAGGGTAACATTACATGGAACTCACTGCTCACTTTCACAGCCCCCCTTGCACTTACGTATGGTCACATAACATGGCTCTGGCGCATGAGACAATGGAAGTGGTTGGGAATTTCTGGGAAAGCTTCTGCTTTCCGATACAAGAGGGAAAATACAGCTGGTAGCAACCTCCCCTCTTCTGGCACTGAATGTGAACATAAATAGCCTCTTGTAAACACGAGGCAACAGCATGCATATATAAGTCAATACACTAAGGACAGCCAAGTAAAGTTAGAACCTCAGTTTCTGATTGCACTGTTGAGCAGATGAACCAACACCAGCAACCACCAATTCTGCTCTCTTGCTAATTTGAGAAAAATAATCTCCACAATTGTCTAACCCACTGCTGAAAAGATTCTCTATTACCTACTGCAGGACCTATTCCTAACTGACACAGTGTTTAAGGATGAAAAAGTTAACCAGGCAAAAAAAACCAGGTAAGAGCATTTCAGGCTATGGGAACAACTTATGCAAAAGCAGAAACAGGGCAAGGAAGCTGGTATGTTCAGGAACAGGGACACATTAGTGACATAATCCAAGAAGCTAAAAAGTACAGCAACAAGGAGGCCTCACCTGCTTCATCCATAGTGGTACACTTCTGGTACATGGATGTGCGGAGAGTGGGCGTCCGAACGTTCAAAAGCCTGATCTTGTCTACTCGGGAATCGAAAACACGGAGCACAGGGTCTTTATCATCATCGTCATGACACATAATTTTATTGTCAATGAAAGAAGCAAACATCTGGGTCTCGAGGAATCTTGAGAGAAAGGGCAGGTAGGGCTCAGGCTGATCTGACAGAAAAGAGGCCTGGTGGGACAAGGAAACAGACAATCATCAACAGGGAAAAGGAAAAAGGAAAAGGGTATGCCAGCCTGGACCAGCAAAGGCAACACACCCAAAGGATTCAATTGGATAATCCTTCTCTGAAGCTTCCTAGGTCTTCATGGAAAGCAAACAGCAAAATCTCATCATCATTGTTTCTTAACACTGAAGATACATCACCTGATAGTAAGAGCCAGAACTCTGTTCTAAAGCAACCAGACTTTGCATTTTATCAACATCAAAGGACCATAAACTTGTTTCCAGCATATAATACAACTCACTCTTAGAAAACACAGATTTGAATTACACAGGTCCACTTAATACACAAATATTTTTTAATAAATATATAGCTGGTCCTCTACCCATAACCCCAGATTTTGCATCTGTGGATTCAATCAGCCACAGATCAAAAACAGTATTTTGATCTGCAGTTGGGAATCCATGGATGCAGCAGGATGCACTGTTCTACACCATTTTATATATGGCACTTGAGCATCTGCAGATTTTGGTATCTGTGGCAGTCCCAAAACCTATCCCCCCCAGGTACCAAGGGACATCTGAAATTTTGGGGGAGTCAAAAGTTATACACGAATTTCTGACTGTGCAGAAGGGTGGCACGCCTAACTCCCACATTGTTCAAGGGTCATCTGTATTTTGAAAGAAAAACTCATCATCAGTTAAAGTTTTATGCATTACCACCTCCCCAGAAGACTAAACTCACTTTATCAAAGTTTTGCATCTGCTCCCTGTTGGTAAACCAGGACTCCTTATCCTGGCTGGGCTGAATGACAAACACCTCATAATCTGCAAACATCTGAGTGAAACGATTTGCAAAAACTTCCCGGATCTGAATATTTAGCTGGTAAATCCTGAGTTCTTCTTCATCACATTGAACTTTCCGATCCTTATTGCTGCTTGGGTCTTCACGCACTTCCAGCTACAAAAGAGAAACAACAGTTGAGAACACAGAAGGTTTTCCTTTTATCCCAAAGAAATGCAACTCAGTTTGGTTTTTTCCCCCGGTCATTTACTTTGCAGTAAATGGAAAACAAAAGAAAAAGAAAGAGAGAAAGAGAGAAAATGGGAAGAAGAAAAAATAAAAGAATTCTGACATGGAGAAGAGATAAAATGAGGTGTTCTACTTGCAGGTGCCAGTAACTCAATGAAAATGGCCATTATGGGCAGAGAGAGATTCAGCAACAGAGAAAAAGGTGCAACCTTTCTCAAGGGTCCAGGGAAGGAGAGAATCTGGAAGTCAATAAGAAAATGATAACACAAAGCAGCATGGCTAGACTCTAGCTCTACCTACAACTCTTTGATTTTCTCCCCCATATCACTTTCCTTATCTTTCTCCCTAAGAATTTTTCCTTACTGTCTTTTTTTAACCTTTTTAATCTCTCTAAATATTTCTCTGCTCTTCTATAACTGGTCATGACTTCTTTTGCATTTTTTTATTTTTAAATTTTTTTCAATTAAGTTTACATTTGTATTATTTTTCATTAGTTTCAGGTGTATAGCATAGTAGTTAGACAATCATGTACTTTATAAAGTGTTCCCCTGATATTTCCAGTACCCAACTGGCACCATACATAGTTATTACTAACAGGCCATGACATTTTTGTTAAATATCTTTTACTGATTATGCTATTACACTTGTCCCAATTTTTCCCCTTTTCCCCTCCTCAGCCTGGTACCCCCCTTCCCTCCAGCAATCCTCCAGCTTAGTTCATATCCATGGGTCATACATATCCATGGGTCATGCATATTAAGTTCTTTGGCGTCTCCATTTCCTATACTATTCTTAACATCCCCCTATCTATTTTGTACCTACTAATTATGCTTCTTAATACCTACACCTTTTTCCTCATTCTCCCCCTTCCCCCTCCCAGTTGATAACCCTCCAAATGATCTCCATATTTATAATTTTGTTCCTGTTCTGGTTGTTTGCTTAGTTTGGTTTTTTAGACTCAGTTGTTCACAATTGTGAATTTGTTGCCATTTTAATATTCATAGTTTTCTTCTTCTTCTTTTTCTTAAATAAGTCCTTTTCACATTTCATGTAATAATGGCTTGGTGCTGATGAACTCCTTCAGCTTTACATTGTCTGGAAAGCACCTTATCTGCCCTTCCATTCTAAATGATAGCTTTGCTGGATAGAGTAATCTTGGTTTTAGGTCCTTACTTTTCATCACCTTGAATACTTCTTGCCAGGCCCCTCTTGCCTATAGTTTCTTTTGAGAAATCAGCTGAGAGTCTTATAGTCACCCCTTTGTAGGGAACTCTCTGCTTTCCTTTTGCTGCTTTTAAGATTCTCTCTTTAACTTTTGGCATTTTAATTATGATGTGTATTGGTGTGGTCCTCTTTGGGTCCAAATTGGGACTCTGTGCTTCCTGGACCTGTATGTCTATTTCCTTCGCCAAATTAGGGCAGTTTTCTTTTTTGAATTCTTGTTTCTTCTTGCTGTTCTGGTTGAATGTTTATTTCTTTCTTATGTTTCAAACTGTTGATTTGAATCCAGACTTTCTTTCCCTTTACTGTTGGTTCCCTGTAGATTTTTCTTTATTTCACTTAGTGTAATCTTCATCTCTTCCTTTATGTTGTTGCCAAACTCAGTGAGTTCTCTGAGCACCCTAATCACCAGTGCTTTGACCTCTGCATCTAATAAGTTGATTATCTCCATTTCATATAGCTCTTTTTCTGGGGTTTTGTTCCATTCTTTCATTTGGGCCATATTCCTTTGTCTCCTTTTTGGCAGCCTCCCTGTGTTTGTTTCTGTGCATTAGGTAGAGCTGCTTTGACTCCTTCTTAGTAGCATGGACTACTGTAGAAAAAGCACCTGTAAATTGTGTGATGAGAAGCCTTAGGCCACCCACTTCACTGCTCTGTGGCTCTGTGGAGGCAGAGGGGCTTGAAGACAGGAGAGTGTCACTGCCTGGCTTCTGGATGTTTGCCCAGCACTCACCCTGTTTCCAGTCACTTCACCCACTCCCCATATGGGACTAACACCCTTCCAGCTATTGCCCTGGTAGTAAATCCCAGAATGGTTGGGTTTGCATATGTTCTAAGACCATGTGAGCCCTTTAAGTGGAGTCTCCTAAAAATCTGGCAGTTTCTTCCGCCACCCCAACCCACACTAGTTTTTAGTCAGAAGTTATGGGGATTTATCTGGAACCATGGGTTGTGTGGTCTGGCCTGGGGCTCACTCCCAAGGTAACCCTCCAAATTTTTATCTACCAAATATGAATGTGGGATACCCCATTCCGCCATTGCCTCTCCATGCCACACCGCATCTCCTCACCTCTCCACCCCGTCTCCACATCTCCACCCCTCCTACCCATCTGGGTGAATGTGGCTTCTTTAAATCCTTGGTTTTCATATTTCCATACAGTTTGATTTTCTGACAGTTCTGGGTGTAATTTGTTTTGAGGTTTGGTTGTAATTCTCTCTGTGCTTGCACAAGGAGGTGAAGTGTGCCTACCTACACCTCTCTCGTGATCAGAAATCCTGGCCATAATTTTTTTTTTAAATATCTGCTCTACTAACTAAATAAAGCAGGAAAATGAAATGTTTCACGCTTCACTAAAAAATAGCACAACAAAATGATTACATTATCCCATTTTGATTATATGTAATTTACAAAAGTAATTTAACAGTGAAATGGGGGAATGTGAAGAAATGGGTGAAAAACTGCAGAAAGCTGATAGTCTCATCAAAGTCAAAAAAGAAAAAGCTAAACACATCCCTAGAAAGAACACAGGACTAAAATAGAAGGAAACCAGGTTCTAGCCTCAGCTCAGTAACTTACTAGGCCATTTAATGTTAAGTAAAACACTCAGGCTCTCTAAGCCTTGGTTCCTTGAGCTAATAGATTTACCAATACTCGCTCTGTATATTTCAGATTACTGTGACACTCAAAACAATGGATCTCAAAGAGGTCTGAACACAAAGATTACCAACATCATCCCTCCAAGTCACTCTGCCATAGTGTTCACATAGAATGAGAGCAGGCTCTCCTTGATGCCCAAGTGAGAAGCTACTCAGATTTAGATTCAAGTTGCATTTACTAGGATAATGTTTGCCAGAGCTGAATCCACCGTCTCATATACAAGAGCGTTTTTTTACTGATAACAAATATACCTTTTCCTACACTGAGTGCTTCCTCATCCCAATTTATTTCACCAGAACAGCACCCTAGCACCAACCAAACCTGTCACAGATTTATGCACAGCATCTTACCTTTTCCAGGCTCACCCCAGTCCTCTTGACCAAGGCTTGCAGCCGAGCAATAGTTTCATTCTCCTTGAGGAGCTCATAGGAATGCAAAGGGGAGCCTGCAATGTTCCCATTCCTCTTGTCGGAGACAAGCTCAGACGCCCGGAGCCGCTTCAGCTTGGAGGCACTCTCACTGCAATGAAGGTTTCCTTCAGGGGGAATGCCAAATGCCATGAGAATCTCAGAGACTTCCTGGACAAATTCCAATTTGTTGGGAAACTGAGGCAGGTCCTCCGGCAGCTCGATGAAATGGTTGTCAATGTCCACAAAGCAGAGGTTAGCCTGGCAGTCAAAACAGGATGAGGAATGTGAACAGAGCATTAAGGAGTAAGTTTTAGAAAGGATAATGAACAAGAGAGGAAAGAGAAAATATCTGAAATGGACACCTATGAAGTATGATATAAAGAAGATAGTGTTCAGGAAGAAAATAGACCTGAGTTGTGTGATTTTGAGAAAGTTACTTAACCTCTCTGATTCTGTTTCTTCAGCTTCAAAGTGGTAATAGAGATAAAATCAGAGTGGTAAGAATGATTATGTTTAGCATCTAGCACAAAAGTCTCATATATAACAAATGCTCATAAAATGTTAAACTCATGAATTCTTACAGTAGTAAAAAGAACACGAGGAGTAAGTCAGAAAGTCTAGGTCCCATATCTGACTCTGTCACTATCTCCCTATATGACCCTGAGCATACCATTATCCCTTTCTGAGCCTCAGTCTTAATTTGTAAGATTTGATAGCTAGTCTTGATGATTTCTGTGCTTCCTTCTAGCTTTAAGATTGTTCTGGATAGAGACAACACTCTCATACATTGCTGATGAGGTAGGTAATCTGGATTAACAAAGAACAATTTGGCAAAATCTTATCTATCCTTATTTTACAGACAAAACTGACACAGAGAGGTTAAGTAACTTGTCCAAAGTCCTGAAGTACCAGAGCTAGGATTTGAACTCAGCTTACCTGACTTCAGTTACACCCTCAAGCTCTTAACCATCCACTCTTCCCCTTAGTGGTCTTACACATTTCTTATTCAATTTAACCTAAACATTTTATAGTTCCTCTCCCTGCTGGAATTTTCTTGCAGCTATATATTAGAAATGCCTTTTGTTTTTTATATTTATCTGACCATGAATCTATTCTAGCCAAAATACCTGTCATTTCCGTCATTATAGTGCATTGTTAAGTGTTTAAGAATTTGTTTCATTCATATAAACAGGAATAATATTACCTATGTCACAGGTTTGTTTTGAGGATTATGAAACAATAAATATTAAAGACCTAGCACAGTGGCAGGTCCATAGTACACAACAAATGTTAATCAACAGCATCGATATCACTGTAGAATATAAAACTTCAATAAATGGATGTATATATACAGTATTAATAGATAGGAAAATTCCATAATAAAAAGATGCCAATGTTGGTATCATCAGATTTCTTAATTTCACCACTGAAATGGGTGCATTTAATTTACACTTCTGTGATTGCTAGTAAAATTTAAAATGCATATATTTTATGCAATACATTTCATGTTTTTAACCCATTTTTCTGTTGGGTTATTTATCATCTTTCTTCCTGATTTACAGGAGTTCTTTATTATCTGCTGATGCTAACCTTTGTAGGTTATATGTGTTACACATATCTTCTCCTAGTTTTTATCTTATCTTTTCATTTAAAGGTGTCCTTTCCTTAATTTAAAATATCAAATTTATTAATTGTTTATTTTATGGATAGTACTTTCTGTATCTTCTTTACAAAGTCCCTACCCAGAAGTCAGAAATATATTTATTAATACTTTCTTCCAGAAGAATTAGACTCTTGCTTTTAACATTTAACTTCTTAATCCATCTCAAGTTGTTATGGTGTGAGGTAGGGATCCTTTTTAACCTTTTTTAACTATTTTCCCCTATGAAAAAGCAATTTTTCTAGCTCCATTATTAAGTAGTCTCTCCTTTGGCTAGGTGACTCTATTATATAACAAAATGTTGGTCCACTGACCCTTTTGTTTATCCTTGTACTAATTAAGTCTTGCATTCTAAAAGAAAAGGCAGGATGGTAACCTAAGTCCAGCTTAATAGAACTATTCCACAAATTCTCAATCTATTAAAACTGCATCTTATAACATATCTCCATGCATGCATTCATTCAATAAACATTTGCTCACTGCAAAAATTACTCTGCCTACCAATCTATAACTAAAAAAGAGAACTTTCCCATACCCATGATTTAAAGATTAGAAGATGAATCACTTTAAATTTGGCTTTCTAGAGTTCCTCATAGGATAACAACTTTAAGCCCTGCCTAAGTTAAAGGGCCAATAAATGTTTAAGACCTAAAAATAGGTTATTTTTTTTATTCTTTAAAGATTTTAAAATTATAAATGCTTTTAGATCAAGTTATTTAAAATGATAGTAAAGACAGAATTAACTCATCTAGTCACGAAGGTAACCTGCCTGCCTCCTAAGCCCTGTCCATACAGCTAACAGAACAAAGCACTGTGACCCACTGGAGGCACACAATGCATGTATCCCATTGGTTCAGAAGAAAAAAAGCCATTTGTGCAATAGGAAACACAGAGGTAGCTAAAAATAACTGCATCCTGGAAAGTTATTAATGTTCCCCAAAATGAAAGAAAATAAACCTGGTGACACCACAGTGGGTATATCCCAAAGCTCTTCTCTTCCCAATCCCAGACTGGGGCCAGGGGCATCAGCACTCGAGCCCCACATTTCTCTCACCTCTTGAGGAAGTTCCAGCTTTGACCGGTCATCCAGGCCATTGGAATGCAAGCCCATCAGGTATGGAACAGGAGCATCTAAGAAGTGTAGAAGGGAAGCCGGGAGAATGGGGACATAGACATGCTGCCATTGGAAAGGAAACATGAGAGCTGTAATTGTCTCCGCCACAGTCATCAGTCTCTGGTAATCTAGGTCAAAACAAAAAACACACACAAAAACCACACAGTCAAAAACAAGGAACTTGCTTCTCAAATAGTAAACTGAACTCTTCAAAACAATTTCACATTTAGAAAGGATCAGAATAAACTTCAGCAAGGGTATGTGCAGAGTGTGATTCCTGAGTGGGTGGGTGTCAGAGACCTCCACAGATCACAAGTTGAAATATATCCTCCCACACAAGTGCTTGCTTATAATAAAATGTAATAAATAGCTCCTTGCTCTAAACACTAAATCAGGATGTTAGGTAGATTCTCTGAAGTAGAACTGAAATCAAAAGAAAAGGAACAGTAGTCTGGGTCTCTGTTCAGCATGGAAGACAAAACAGGCTCTTCACCACTCAGATATGTCTGCATTCTATAAGGAGGTGCAACCTTTCCTGATTGAGAACAGCACAAATGGGTTATTTTAACACTTCCCTAGAACTTGAAAGAGCCAGAAGACTTACTTTTATGACTCAAAACTCTTGTTCTAGGTCAGAGACAGTGGGGAAGAAAAGGCTTGTGTTCAAAGTCTAGCTCTTCAGAATGCAATTTCCAGACATGCTTTATTTATTTATTTATTTTAATGAGTAGTAAACACATTGGCAAAGCCAATAAAATGGATCAGTTAAAATTGAAACTAAAAAAATTACTATTCACAAACAGTATGTCCCTTTCTCAGGCAAAAAGGGACAAAACAGGAACATAAATTTTAAAACCACCTGAGTAATATAATGGCTGGCTTCAAATGAGCTTTCATAAGGGTTAAAGTGGTTTCATGTACTAAAAACTCACCCCACCATTTAATCTAATCACAGTTTGATTCACAAAGGGGTTATAGTATAAGTAACAAAAAGCTTTCCAGAAAATAAAGAAGGCTGAGTAGGAAGTGAACAGAAACTGGTATGCATCAACTAGGGAGCCTCCTACATCTGCTCACTAATAATGCTTTGAAAGTTATCACCCTGATCCTGGCTAAACAAAGAACACAACCTGGAAATCCTTGTGTTTTCTTTTAACTAGCAATGCAAATAAATACAAATTATTGACTGAAACTTCACAGTCTCTAATATTCTGAGTACATACAGAACAGAGCATCATATGCTGTTTCAGGGAAACTAAGACACCTGACAGATAAGTAATGTAACCAATCAGTGAGTAAAACTGAGCTCAGAGATCTGATCACCAACAGTGAAAAACAAAATACAAGTGAGCTAGCAGAAGGACAAAAGATCATGAGCTTTTCACAGTCACTAAAGATCAGGGATAGACTGATAACAAGTTTAAAAAGAAAGTCTATCTCATTTTTTGTTGTGCCCACACAAAAAGCATTGTCACTCCCACGTTAAAAACTATTTAGGACTTCCGGCCAAGATGGAGACCTAGACAGACACACTGCATCTCCCTCCACAACTAAGAAGGAATAAAACTACCTCAAAACTAGAGACAACCAGAAGTTCCAGAAAATCGAGCTGCATGGAAGTCCAACAAACAAAGATATAAAGAAGAAATATTCATCCAGATAGGTAGGAGGGGCAGAGCCAGGGCAGAGGGGGTACGGTGTGGCAGTGGCAACAGTGGCAGCGGCAGGCGAGCAGAAAGTGCAGTCACACATTTTTAAAAGTTGGGAGGGACACCTGGGGAGCACTCCCAGCACCAGACCAGATCACACAGCTCATGATCCCAGAGGCAGGGAAAATAAGAGCCTCGTTGCTTCTGACTGGGCAAACCAGTGGAAGTTGGGGCGGAGGAAAAACTGCTGGTCTCTCAGCAGAGTCCGCTTGTTTAAAGGGCCCACACAGTCCTAGAACATCAGCAGACCCACCCACCCTGGGAACGACAGTCAGGGCAACAGCTAGAGAGGTGCCAGTCCCATACAAAGCAGGAGAAGTGCCTGGAAAAGCTACACGTGCTGAGCAAGTGGCATTGTTCCCTCTCAGATCCCCCCCTCCCACAAATAGCACCACAACATGGTGAAACAGGTCACCCTATACTGATGAATCCCAAAGGCTCCGTCCCTTACAATGTAACAGGAGCAACAGCTCTGCCTAAGACATAGAGGCAAACACAGGAGCCTGTCAGAATGAGGAGACAGAGAAGTATGGCCCAAAAGGGGGAACAGATCAAGGTTCCAGTGGGAGAACTAAGCCATGAGCAGATAGCCAACCTAACAGATGAAGAGTTCAAAACACTGGTGATAAAGATGCTCACAGACTTGATAGATATGCTTAAGTACAGCAAACGCATAAGGGAAGAAGTGAAGGCTATGCTAAATGAAATGAAGGAAAATCCACACGAAACCAACAGAGAAGAGAAGGAAACCAGGGTTCAAATCAATGATTTGGAACATAAGGAAGAAAAAAACAGTCAAACAGTACAGAATGAGGAAATAAGAATTGAAAAAAACGAGGAGAGGCTTAGGAACCTCTGAGACAACCTTAAACGTGCCAACATCCGAACTGTAGGAGTGCCAGAAGGAGAAGAGGAAGAGCAAGAAATTGAAAACTTATGTGAGAAAATAATGAAGGAAAACTCTCCAAATTTGGCGAAGGAAATAGATATACTAGATCTGGAAGCACAGAGAGTCCCAAACAAGCTAGACCCCAAAATGACCACACCAAGGCACATCATAATTAAAATGCCAAAAGTTAAAAATGAAGAGAGAATCTTAAAAGCAGCAAGAGAAAAGCAGAGAATTACCTACAAATTGTTGCCTATAGGACTCTCAGCTGATTTCTCAAAAGGAACTTTGCAGGAAAGAAGGGACTGATAATAAGTATTCAAGGTGATGAAAAGCAAGGACTTACAACCAAGATTACTCTATTAAGCAAAGCTATCATTTAGAATGGAAGGGCAGATAAAGTTCTTCCCAGACAAGGTAAAGCTAAAAGAGTTCATCATCACCAAGCTATTGTTATATGAAATGTCAAAGGGACTTACTTAAAAAAAGAGCAAAATTATGAACATTAAAATGACAACAAACACAACTATCAACAACTGGATCTAAAAAATAAAAACAAGATCCAACTATGCAAATCAGAATAGGAACAGAATCATAGATATGGGGATCATTTGGAGGGTTATCAGCTGGGAGGGAGGAGAAATGGGGAAATGGTGCAGGGATTAAGAAGCATAAATGTTTGGCATAAAATAGACAGGGGGAAGTTAAGAATAATATAGGAAAAGGTGAAGCCAAAGAACTTATATGCATGACCCATGGACATGAACTAAGGTGGGTGGGATTGCTGGAGGGGAGGGGGGATACTGGGCAGAGGGGAACAAAGGGAAAAAAATTGTGATACTGTAACAACATAATCAATAAAATATACTTAAAAAAAAAACTGTTTAGTGAGGACTCCCCCAACTGAGATAACAATAAAAACAATTCCCAAATTACAAACAAAAACAAAAACAAAAAAACCCTCTTCAATGGATTATATTTTAAATATGTATAAATAAAATTTTAGAAAAACTATTTAGTCCTGCATGAAAGAACTGAATAATAAAATTTAGACCACCACCAAGCTCCACCTTCAGCCTTTCAATTCCATAAAGCACCTGTACAACTTTGCTTGTTTATCTGCTTTTTTCTGAAATTCTCCTGCTCTATGATTACTCTAATAATTATTTAGAAGAATTCTAATGATTCTCCATACGAGACCTCGATTCTTACATTTTCCAGCTCTTTTTTATAGATATGAATATCTGTAAATCATGTATTCAAGAGCAATAATCCTGAGAATCTCAGACATCATAAGAATTTATTTAAAAATTCAAATTAAGATGAACCAAAGGAATGTAAAAGCTTACAAAACATTCAAGCGATATTTAAAGCTGATGGTCTTAATTTTACTTTGTTACAACACTGGCTCTTAAACACATATTTTAAGTAAATATTATACTGAATGACCCCTCCTTCTTTTTGGTGTACACACACACATACCATTTCTGGATTTTAAAAAAATTTTAAAGGCAGTACGTACCACAGGCCTTTCCAATCTCAAAAAAAGAAATCAAAGAACTTTCTCCTTCTCTTACCCAAAGTCAATAAAGTAGGTGCTTTATGTGGCTGGAATTCCTGGCACGTCTGCTCAAGACAGTAACATCTAACAGAGGACAAACAGACACTCTTGAGTAAAGGAGTCCCTAAAATGCCTTTGTCATGAGGCTTCCTGGGCTCTACTGTGTCTGTGAACATCTACTCTATAGTCATAAAACAGGTCCTGCTAGAGTCTGAAGGAAGGGGTTTTCTCTTCTTTACAAAAGCAGGTTTTTCAATAGCAAAGAAGTCTAGTTCTGGTTTTCCCATACTCTTCTGGATGAACCTAATCTAGTATCTGACACTCAGCCCACTTATTTCTGCTACAGTGAATAACTTTATTCACATCAGATTGAAACCTCTGAAGAATTCCTTGTGATGCCCTTGAAATTGTGGGATTGTTAGAAACAAAACACTTTTGGAGGTGAGAGGTAACCTCTTTGAAACCTAAACTGCTTTCCATATTTGTGGTTTGGCTTTACAGATACTAGAAATTTGGAATTTTAGAGCCTTGCTGATCTGTGTGAATTGTGGGTTTCTTTTTTCTCTGCATTTTTATATTAACAACCCACCCTAAAGAATGACCTAATAAACAATGCCTCAGGGATACAACAACCTGTGGTTTTTCTACATTAGGATGCTGATCTCCAAGAGCTATAAGCAACAGCACAAAACCCATTTCTATACACCAATATAAATGATAAAATCATTACCTCCTTTGCCATTGCCTGTCTATGTATACTCATGGTTCAAGGTGAAACGAATAAATAGGAAGCAGCTGAAGGTCATCTGTACCCAAAACATTTAAGCCAATCAAAATCAACTGGAGACACTTCAGCTTCAGGCTACTGTCCAGATTCTCTCACAGCTCCCATGATGTTTAATGAGCAATTACTTTTAACAAAAAGAGATAATGCAAAGCATTCTAGGATTACAAGCACCACAAAGTGGCGAGAAAGAAGGAATCAGCACATTTTATGACATGTCTCTGTGCAAAGAAATACAGACTTGGGATCGCTCTACAGGTAAGTACACTCCTAAATAAACTTCCAGGCAGTTCCCACACATTAGAAACTGAATTATGAACTGTCCTTGAATACCTGCACTTCTGTGAAAACTATATGAATAAGGATGTTTCTCGTGTACTCTTTGTTCTTAGGAAACAACCTAATCTCTTTGTCCTGAATTCTCCAAGATACGTTATTAAATGAAAGAGGTGCAAAACAATGATTTGTATGTTCCCATATGTATACATGTTGTATATGCACAACCATTTCTGGAAGGAAATAGGAAAACAGTGTTAATCTCCCTGAAGGAGAATCAAGGACAGAGGTGAAAGTCTTATACTTCATTATACACCAGTTTGTAATGTTTTAAATTTCTACCATGTGACTGAAATGCTTTTTTCCAAGTTTTAATATACCATATTTAAAACACATATGTATGGGTATATTAAAATAATTTTAAGATATCATAATGTATATGTATAACTTAAAGACTATTACATGTGTATACTTAATACTACAAAAAATAATGTATTGTTTAAAGACATTGGGGAGGAGGGCATTAAAAAAATAAAGAGATCACAGGAGTAGGACTCAATCAAAAAGACAGAAACAACTTTTTCTGAATTATTTGTCCACATATTATTTGTTTTTTAAAATTATTATTTTCAATAGTGATACAGAAGAAAATTATCATAACAGACATCTTTGGACAATGGCAAAACTTGAATATAGTATTGTATCTATGCTAAATTTCCTAGATTGGCAATCATACTATTGGTTATGTAAGAAAATGTCCTTGCTCTTTTTTTAAGTATATTTTATTGATTATGCTATTACAATTGTCCCAATATTTTTCCCGTTTCCCCCTCCCCGCCAAGCCCCACTCCCCCTTAGTTTATGTCCATGGGTCATGCATGTAAGTTCTTTGGCTTCTCCATTTCCTATACTATTCTTAACATCCCCCCTGTCTATTCTGTACCTACCAATTATACTTCTTAATCCCTGTATCTTTCCCCCATTCTCCCCTTCTCCCTCCCAGCTGATAACCCTCCATTTGGTCTCCATACCTATGATTCTATTCCTGTTCTAGTTGTTTGCTTAGTTTTTGTTTGTTTTAGAGTTTTAGATTCAGTTGTTGATAGTTGTGACTTCACTGTCATTTTCCTGTTCAGTTTTGTTCTTCTTTTTCTTAAATAAGTCCGTTTAACATTTCTTATAATAAGGGCTTTGTGATGAAGCACTTCACCTGTCCTTCCATTCCAAATGATAGCTTTGCTGGATAATCTTGATTGTAAGTCCTTGCTTTTCATCACTTTGGATACTTCTTGCCAGTCCCTTCTTCCCTGCAAACTTTCTTTTGAGAAATCAGCTGATAAGTCTTATGGAACTCCATTGTAGGTAACTCTCTGCTTTTTTAATCTTTAACCTTTGGCATTTTAATTATGATGTGTCTTGGTGTGGTCCTCTTGGGGTCCAACTTCTCTGGAACTTTCTGTGCTTCCTAGACTTTTATGTCATTTCCTTCACCAAATTAGAGAAGTTTTCTTTCCTTATTTTTTCAAATAATTTTTCAATTTCTTCCTCTTCCACTTCTCCTTCTGGCATCCCTATAATTCATATGTCGGTACATTTGGAGATGTCCCAGAGTCTTCTGATTATCTTTTTATTTTTTTTTTTAATTCTTATTTCTTCATTCTATACCAGTTGACTATTTTTTCCTTATATTCCAAGCATTGACTTGAACCCTGGCTTCCTTCCATTCACAACTGGTTCCTTGTGGATTTTTATATTTCACTTAGTGTAGCCTTCATTTCTTCCCTTATACGTCTGCCCTACTAAATGAGTTCTCTGAGCATCCTTATCACCAATGCTGTGAACTCTACAAATGATAGGCTGGCTATCTGTTTCGCTTAGTTCTTTTTCTGGAGTTTTGATCTGTTCATTCATATTTCTTTGTCTCCTGAATTTGACAGCGTCCCTGTGTTTGTTTCTGTGTATTAGGTAGAGCTGCTTTGACTCTCTGTCTTGGTGCACCTGTTACATTACAAGAGGCGGAGCCTTAAGTATTTTCCAGGGCTGGGCAATCCATTTCACCACTTTGTGGTGCTTGTGTGGGGGAGGGGTCAGAGAGGGAACAATGCCATTTGCCCAGCACTCATCCCTTTTTCAGTTACTTCACCCACTTCCCACACGTAACTGGTGTCCTCAGGCTGCTGCCCGAGTGGTGGTTCCCAGACTTGGTGGCCTTGCATATATTCTAAGACCATGGGGACCTTCTAAACGAATCCTCCTGAGAGATGGGCAGTTTCTTCCACCGCCAACTCCCACTAGTTTTCACAGCCAGAAGCTATGAGGCTTTACTTTCCTGGCACTGGACTCCTGGGCTGTGCAGTCTGGCCTGGGACTGGGATTGCTCCCCAGGTGTCCCTCCTGGCTTTTATTCACCACATGTGAACATGGGACTACCTGTTCCGCTGGCCACCACTGCCTCACATCCACCACACCGTGTCCTCTCCACCCTGGCTTCCCGTCTCTGCCCCTCCTATCTGTCTCAATATTTCTTCTTTGAATCCGTGGTTGTCAGAGTTCCATACAGTTTGACCTTCTGGCAGCTCTGGTGGTTTTTTGTTTTGAAATTAGTTGTGATCCTTCTTATAATTATGTGAGGAGTGAAGCGTGTCTACCTACACCTCCATGTTGCCAGAAGAAATATCCTTGTTCTCAAGAAATAAAAGCTGAAGCATTTAGGAATCAATGGACATGATATCTACAATGACTCTCAATGGTTCAGTTAAGTTCACACACACACATCAGAGAAAGAGAGAATAATGCATGGATGGACTTGGAGAACATTATGCTAAGTGAAATAAGCCAGTCAGAGAAAGAAATACCATATGATTTCATTCATATATATAATCTAATAAACAAACTGAACTAACAAGCAAAATAGAGAGAGACTCATAGATAGAAAGAAGGGTGCAGCTCTGGAGGGAAGCTGAGGAGGGGTGGAGGGATTGAGCAAAAAAGAAAAAGAAAAAAGAACTCATGGACATGGACAAAAGTATGGCAACTGCAGCAACAAGGGGATATAGGAAGACAAATGTTAATGGAAAAAATACATTATTGGAAAAAATACAATAAAAAATAATTTTAAAAAATAAATTTAAAAAATTATACGAGAGAGAGAGAAAGAGAATGATAAAACAAATGCGGCCAAATGTTAACAACAGTGAATATTCTTCAAAGAGCTCTTTGAATACTTGTTGAAACTCTATTATAAGCTGGATATTATTTCAAAATAAAAAGTCAAAAACTCAAAACCTCCAATGACTATACATCCCAGAATAACATAGTCTTTACAATGGCCTGTAAGACTTTGTACAATCTGACCTCCTGTTAGGTCTCTAACACTATCTGCTACTACATTCCTGCTCTCTCACTCCATTCCACCAACCGGCTTCCTTACTGTTCTTGAACAAAGCAAGCACATTCTTGTCTCAGAACCTTTATACTTCCTGTGCCCTTTGCCTAAATACCTCTCCTACAGACATTAACATGAGTCACTCAGAGAGGCCTGAACCTATCACTCCATTAAAAATTGAAACTTCCCTTACCCAACCAAATACCATCCTCTTCCTATTTTATCTTTCTCCACAGACCTTATTATCATCTTACATACTATGAATTTTATTTGTATTTAATCACCTCTCTCCCCACTAAAATATAAGTTCCATTGAAGGGATAATTTTTACCTGTTTTGTCCACCACTGTATCTCTAGCCCCTGAACAAAGCCTGGCACACACAGCAGGCTCTCAATAAGTATATACTGAGTGAATAAATTTTATGTTACTTATTTGGGTCACTTAATAAACATTTGCTTCCTTCTGATCTACTTCATTATTAATTCAAATATGCTGTTCACATTCATATAACCTCACTTGCAAAAAAACAGTTATAACAAAGAAGCAACTACAAAAAAACAGTTCGGTTAAAACGAAGAAGCAACATAGCCTCATTTTCTCAATTATATAATTTTTCAAATACAGGGGTTGGCAAAAGTAGGTTTATAGTTGTGAGTACGCAAAACACAGAGTTCATTCTTGTATTATTTATTTATTGTTGTATTTATTTGCATTATAACTGTAAACCTACCTTTGCCCAACCCTGTATATGAATGATCATTGTTTATCTTCAATTTTACTGTCAACCTAAGGAAGAGCAGATAATAACTCTTCAGAATGATAGAATAGAACTGATAGAAAGTTAGCTTCCTATGGACATCACCTCCTGCCCCTCTTTTAACATCAATCAGAAGAGATATCAGGAGGCACAGTTCCCCTCCCAGACTAGAGGGCCCAAAAGAAGGCCATGGTAATAGCCAATAAGAAACGGTATTCCTCTCATGGTCCACTGGTTTCCCATCCACCACATACCTGAAAAAGATCTGAGTTTTGCTCAAATTGTAACAGCCCTTGATCTTTAAAGTCAGCCCATTGTTTCTGATCATGGAAAGGGAGGCCCTACGCAGGAAGAGCGCTCTAGTAAGCACTGAACTTACGCTGTGAGTAGAGCAGGATTTGAAACTCCAGAAGAGCACAAGTAAAAAGCTGAAACACATTCTCCACCCCAAGCAGTTCAAAGACTTCTTTGACAGGAAAGTCGAATAGGGGAAGTTCATTGGTACTTGGTCTCTGGCAGATTACTGGCCCATAGACCCCAGAAAACTTCAAGGACCGGCCAGGAGGTGGGAGTGGCACCTCATAGAGTACATTGTATATGTAGCTCTCAAGGGGCAGTGGAGGGGGCTGAGGTGAAGTGACCGCCTGGTGAAGTTGTTCCAGAACACTCCGACATGCTTTCATGAAGGACATGGGTGTGATGAGGCAGATGCACTTAGAGACATACAGTGTGTCCCGGCTAATGTCATAGGAGTTGAAGCGCTGCAGCTTGGTCCCAGGAGTGCCTTCACCATCCTCCATGTCACTGTGGTCTCGGCCATCAGCAGAGGGAGCATATATGACATCATACTCAGCATTATGCATGTGGTAGAGCGTTTGCATTGCACTGCAGATCTGCTTGCTAGCCACCTCCTCATAAAATGTAAGGGCAAACCCAAATGTCCGAGAACCATCCTCCCTTGTGATAATAAAGGCATGGAACTGGGGCTCCCTAGGATCAGCCTGGGTCTTGAATGCCAGCCCTTTGGGCATGCATAGCTGCAAAAGACAACAAGAAAACAAGTGGTGAGAATACTCACTGCTGACCCTCTTTTCAGAACACCCATCACTATTTACTTACTTATAGAGCAGCTATTATCCTGGGTGTTTGGGATATCAAGATAAACACAGCATAATACGTGCCCTAAAGATCTCTCATTCTAAATAAGAAATACAAGTAGATACATGATAATGGAGTTACCAGAGCTATACAGAAATATATACAAAGTGCTAGGGAACAAAGAACAGACAACTCAGCCTAGGAACATCAGAAAAGATTATGTTAGAATTCATCAGGTAGACAAGGGAAAGAGGGGTATTTGAGGGGCAGGAAGAAAATACACAAGATAGGGAAGTAAAAGAAAGCAGCATGACAGCATGTATTGAGAGATAATGCTAGAAATATATTTGAAAACAAGATAAGTGCAGCTCTGTATCTAAAAATAAAACTAAGGTTTAGGCAATCAGCTCATAGAACTTTGTCATCAATAAAACCACCTCTGTTCATAGAAGGGTGCTCATTTCATACAAAGCAAGGAGATGACATAATCAGGAGAAAGATGTACTTTTTTCACTTGGATAGCTAATCAAATTTGACCTGAATCAATCAGTCCCCATTTTCATTTTATACAAACCTGGCTACACAAATAAACTACCAGCAGCCTGATTTAACAAAAAGTAGGACCTACATTATGTTATATACATTATCCTTGAACTTGACTTCCCAAAGCCTAAATGTTTTTAGAATATAACATGTTAAAATTAAATAAGCACTGGACTAGGCATCAAAAACCCTGAGGCTAAGACTCAGTTACCTCATCTGTGAAATAAAGATAATATAGTATACTCTGGCTATTTCACAGGATTATTGTGTGTATCAAACAAGATCATCCTCTAAAAGCTATAAAAAGCTATCAAAAATTAATAGAGGTAATATTGATATAAATATGCAGTTAAGAACAGAGCTCTGGAACTAGACTATTGTGTTCAAACTCCAGCTCAATTTCTTTTAGCCATGTGACCTTGGATACATGACTTAACGTCTTTGGACCTTAGTTTACTCATTTGTAAAATATGTATGTGTCTGTATGTTTATGTAATATTATCTACATAAGGGGTGTTGTGAAGATTAAATGGGTTAATACATGTAAAATGCACATCACAGTGCCTAGCACAAGGTGACTCAATAAAAGTTAGCTTATTCATAGTATTACTTTTCTACATGTCCTATCTAAAATTATGATGAAACAAAAATAGTCATTTCTGCCATATCACTCAGACATATATAACACAGATTAATAGAAAATTGTTTTAAGCCTCACTCTTCATGAAGTCTCAATGCTATAAGTAACCAATAACTCAGTACCACAAAAAAAGTCTGTTGTTGTATTACTTTGTATTTTTGTCTGACACAACAGAAACACACTGACTTTTAGTATTTTGGTACATGTATTCTGAATATTTGATATATTGATCAAAATGCAGAACCATGGACAATATGCACACAATCCCTTCTTCAAATTTTACTCTGCAAATTCTCATATCTGTGGCTAACAAATACTAACCATTCCCACTGCATCTTGGTCAAAGGGATTCCATTCTACATTCTCAGGATATCGTGCAAGGACCTTAGACTTGAATGTTCGTCTCAATGGTGTCTGCTCAAAATTTTCTCCTACAAGAAAAAGAAAGAAATCATTTCCACGAAGTCCCTGGAAATCACAGGGTTATGAATGTTTGAGCTTGGCAGTCCAGCAATGTACAGAAATGAAGGTAAAGCAAGGTACAGAAATGCCAACCATCTAAGAACAGGAAAGATATTAAAGTTTTTAGGTAAGTAAAGAAGCTGAAAAGTTTAGCATGGTTAATATTGGATACCACTAGCTATCAGTTCTTTCCATTAAAATGAAAACGATTACTACAAACGCAATGGTTAATTTTCTTGGGAGAGAGGGGAGAAAGCACAAGGAATGATAAAGGATTAAATCCATCTCTCTTTTTTTTTTTTTTTGAACACCATATTTAGTTTGCTTAAAGTCAACTAATAACAGCATTGAAGCATAAATTATTTTAAATTCAGAATGAAATACTCATTTCTATGATCTCAAACAATACAATGGGACTAAAAGATTCAAGGACATTCAGAAAGCAGATTTCAAGGTAAATCTAATAAGCTATTTTGTCAATTCAAAATCATTTGAAATTCTCCTTTGTTTCCCCCTTCTTCCTCCTAAAAACATTAGCGCATACTGAATTAAGAGCAGAACCAAAGAACCCACCACCTAGAAAGATACAAATGTGAAAAGTCTACTAGTTAAAAAGGCACAAGAAAGTTAGAAGGTCAAAGGCTACAAAATGCAACCAAAGAGACATATGTAAAGAGAAACCAAAAAGCTTTGGGTATTCTCAATTTTGTTTTATTTTTACCTTCAGTTGTACTGGAAATGAAAGGGCTGGTACCGTCCCTGGCTTTAGAAGCCTGTATGTACTGGCATAATGCTATATGACAAATGAAATAACAGAGTATTACAATAAAGTAGTGTGATTCAAACTTTTTGACCATGAGTCCAGTATGAAATAATTTTTTCATCATGAAGCAATAAACAGACATGATGTATATCTAAATTTATCTAAAACAAAAAATTCACAAAATAATACTTACCCTTACTATGTCATACCCTTTCATAATTTCTACTCTATATCATTAAAATTAAATATGCTAATTGCAGACCTACCAATAGATACAATTCAGTTTGAAAAACATTACAATACAGTATAATGGGAGGGAGAACTCAACCAATATTAAATTACTATAAAGGCACCAGTGCTTTATCCAAAAGTATGCTGCCCCAAATATTGCTTTTCCTAAGGGGTTATGGAGTGGGGGACAAATTAAATGTGTCTAAATATTTCAAACAAATAAATTTAGTAGGAGTCACAGAAAAATATGTAGGAAACATAATCAAGGACAATTCAACTGAATTCTATACCTATTTATTGAGTAATCATCCTATATAAGGACCTTAAGTGCTGTGAGGGACAGAGATAAACCAGATGAAGCACCTGTTCTCAAGGACCTTACTATCAAATATATAGGGAAAAGCACATACACAAATGATCGTTTCACAGGGAGGCTCCAGATCTTCAGTCTATTTGGTCCAACTATTCAAAGACACTTGTACAGGATCCTGTTCATGTGCTCTAATTGACATAATAAATTCTGTTCCAACTATAGTTTTAATAAGCTGGTTTGAAACCCAAAGGGGCTGGTCATTACTAAGAAAGATGCATTCCTCATCAACACAGAACCGAGGTGACCTAAAGTCAGATAGTCCTTCACTCTAAGTCATCCCAGAGGCATTGCAAAAATTTCTAAAAGAGATTTTATAATAATTCTAAGGTGCCTTTTCCAGGAACTAATAATGACTACAGTGAGAAAGTGACTATTTTTAAAACTACCACCTTTGCTTCCATTCTCTCAGGTTTTGCCCATCATTACTAGAGGCCCACTTATTCAACCTCTGACAATACTGCACTCAATTTTCTGTTAGTAAAGCAAGCACCACAATTTCAATCCCTCTCGTTTCCTGATTCCTTCTTCCAAACTGATTTTTCTGAAACTCTTTTCCAGCAAACTTCACCTCTGAAAATATATCTGGTAATCTTCACTAAATAAGATTGGCAAAAAAACAGCAGGCAGCTGGTACCAGTGGTAGCAAAGAAGCCGCACAGCTACGTACGTAGAGCTTGTCTCAGAGCGTTCAGTGACACCTACAAAGGGCCCACCCATGACAAATCTGCAATTACAGTACAAAGTAATTAAACAGCAGGCAGACAACATAATGACCTTGTCTATAGTATGAGATTCTAAGAATGTAAACTCTATGCAGTTCTGAGAGAAGATAAAGATTTCTTCCTGCTAAGCTTCTTCACTTTAGTCAGTTTGTTCATTTTTTCCTTACTAGACTAGAAAATCCCCTCAATAAAAACCACAAAATATATGAACATACAGTAAGTCCTCAACGTCATCAATAGGTTCTTGGAAATGGCACCTTTAAGCAAAAAGATGTATAATGAACCAATTTTACAATGGGCAAATTGATATAAACTAGAATTAAGCTCCTGTTGCATATTTCTGGTCACAAAAATACACCAAACTTCTAAATAAAGACCCAAACACTTTTAATATTAAACACTGAAATAAATGTGTTATATATACATTTTAAGAAAGATAAACAAAAACAAGTCATTATTTTCCAGCCGGCTCATTCCAGTTCAGAGTTGCAGGTGGCCATCTGACGGCACAAGGCAGGACCCAACCCTGGGTGGGACTCCATTCCATCGCAGGGAGCACTCACACATACCCATACTCTCTCAGACTCAAGACCATGTGGACACTCCAATTCACCTGAAATGAACATCTTTGGAATGTACGAAGAAACCAGAGTATCCACAGAAAACCCATGCAGAATGAGGAGAATGCGCTAACTCCACACAGACAGTAGCCCCAGCCCAAAATCAATTTTTTCCCCTCATCAATATAATAATGAAATGACACTGAATGAAATGATGCTATTTGAGGGCATGGTGTATATAGGATTTAGGGCAGCTACCACTGTCCTATATGAAAGCCTCTAGGATAAAATATTTTATCAGGAGGAGGGGTTTGGGGGAAGGTGGAAAAATGTATAAGGGAGATAAATAGTAATGAAAAAAATACAATAAAAATAAACTATTAAAAATAAAATAAAAACAAAACACAAAACATTTTCCTAAGATGACTATGAGGTGCCCTTAAGACATGATGAGCATTGAAAGGACAGAGCAGAGGATTATTTCAGGGGAGAATTTTAAACAACCAGTGAGGTGAAGCCAGAGGTGAACATGATAAGGAGACCCGGAGTGCAGACAAAGAGGACAGGGAAGCTATGAATCAGAGGGAGAGGTGGTCTTTAGATCCTCTGTCCTCAGCACCACCTCTCCTCCTCCTGCGCCTTCTTCAGACAAGCTGAGTAAAGAAGTCTTTTCAAAGATAAACAGGCAGGTTGTGAGTAAAGGAACTACAGGGAGTGCCAATCTTAGACAAAAGTCCCTCTGTCTTAGACTGGGCCAGTGTAGCAGGAGCATAGTATTTTTACTCCAAGGGGAAAGAAGGTATACAAAGAAGAGTTATGAGGGACCTGAAAACAAATCATGTTTATTATAGCTACCTTATCAAGAGTGTCAGAAAAGTAAGAGGAAAGAGATGCACAAACCCAAGATATTTTTATTAAAAAACAATTGAATTTTTCATCATTTTACTAAGGGCTGAATTTTGAGAATAAGAAGTAAGGATTTAATGCCTCAGGAATACATACATTAGCCCTAGCTCCTGAAACCTATATGCATGTCACAGGCTAAACCTCAAATATTTAGACGTTTGAAATTAAAACAATATTAGGAATATGACATCACATCCACAACTATCCTATTACCCTAGAAACAACAGCTAATTATTTGCCCAACACATAGAGTATACAAATGTTGGCAGGTCTGGATATCGCACTAAGGCCCACTTCTAACAGCTGCTTAAAAATTAGGGAACTAGGTATCGGTCTATCTTTGTGAATCTGCCACCAGGAAAGTACAGTTCAGATAAATCATAGTCGATTGTTTTTAAGTTTGCATGCCTTAAAAAGACTTCTAAAAGGTTCTTTGTTTACTTGTTCTGCTTTGACCAAGCCAGAAACAAACTGACATTTGTACTGCTATTAGCCTGTTGGTACCGGCTTGATTTGATTAATCCTATATGAAGGATGCCTATGCCAAGAAGCTTCAAAGGAACCCCTAAAAGTCTCTGAAATGATTTATTCAATTTTGTGTAAAGATATGTGCATTTTTCTGGGGAGAAAATACAATTTTCATCAGAAAAGGGTCCCCTGACCCAAAAGGGTTAGAAACCACAGGCCCAAAACAAGTGTCACAGGAACTTCCTCACCGCACCACATCTACACCAGTCCTATAGTTTGATTCACATTACCTACATACAGCAAGAGTGATGCAACTCTTTTCCTCTGGGAACTGATACAACCAGGTTATTATGCTATCCTTTGCACACTGGCATTCAGGGGTAGCCTAGAATTGATCCTGTTGTTAACACCAGTCACCAATTCAGTGCCACTCATGCTATACTAAGTTTACTTCCTGCACTAAAAGATGTCACTGTATCTTTCCTGTTACAAACACTCTTGAAAGAGACTGCCTATCAGAATAGTATTACTACCAACTCACATTTCTATTTTTGGTGCATATTGAAGAACCAACTTGTGTTTTCAACTCATTCACTGTCCCAACATTTCAATCCTCTCTCCTCCTGATAATTTCTCAGCCCTTGTACAAATCAGAGGTTACCTCCTGTCGCTTGACTGATGGGGCACAACGCAGTAAGAGAAGAGAATGCCAATTCTAACTAAAAGAGAATTAATCTTACTGTTATTTTGGGGTGAGCATTTCATTATTATCGGCACTTTTTATATAGAGACATCTTTAAAAAACACAGTAAAGCTAGCAGAGTTTTGGTAAGGTACAAAAAACCATCTAACACTATACTCATCATTCTCCCTCACTTCTTCTAGATATGAAATTGAAGTAAATTTATAGCTCCTGCAGCATCAAGTAAAGAATGAAACTGCTCCTTGAAGAGACAGCCTACAACTTGGCCTCACATCACCAGCTAACTGTGGTGCTCAGGAGTCATTTACAGACAAACACCCAGAGCTGTGCCTCGCTTGGACAGGCCACAAGGCCTCTTTAAGGCTCTAACTAACCCAGGAAAGCTAGCTGCTCACCAGGCTTTGCAATGGAAGAGCAATAGAAACCATCCGTTACTGTTATGTTTTCCCCTTGAGGAAGATTTGTTCACTTTCTTTGTCAACTTATTTTCTTTGTGAGATAACTTTAGATTTGTATATACAAACATTACTTTTATTGATAATTTGCCTCCTGCTTGACATTTTTCAAACATCAACCTAATCCAACTCATGTACTTACTAATTCTAAAATGTAGTGTTTCAACAAGAAGGCATTTGAGAACCTATCCAGATAGGACTGCTCCAAACCACAGCTAAGACAGAACTTTGGAAGCAAGATACCAAGTATCATTATCTGTGAGCCACCTTTCAGTCCATCTGAATACCCTAAAGGGCACACATCTGTCAAGCTAACATCTAAGTGCTGGCGAGGATGTGGTGAAAAGGGAACCCCCATACAAGCTTGATGGGAATGTAAATTAGTCCAAGCACTATGCTAAACAATATGGAGGTTCCTCAAAAAATTAAAAATAGATCTATCATATGATCCAGCAATTCCGCTTCTGGGTATATATACACAAAGGAAAGGAAAACAGGATTTCCAGGAGATTTATGCACACCCATGTTTATTACTGAATTATTCACAATAACCAAGATATGGAAACAACACAAAGGGCCATCAACAGATAAATGGATAAAAAAGATGCAGTATATACACACAATGGAATATTATTCAGCCATGAGAAAGGATGATATCCTGCCATTTGTGACAACATAAATGGACCGTGAGCATATCATGCTAAGTGAGATAAGCCAGACACAGAAAGACAAGTGCTATAAGCTATCACTTATATGTGGAATCTAAAAGAGTCAAACATGTAAAAAAAATAAAAAAGGAAAGAAAAGAGGTGGTTACCAGGGGAGGGGGTGGCGAGGAGGTAAGATTGATGGTGTTTAAGGTTACAAACTTGTACCAAGTAGTAAATGTCATAGAGATCCAATGAACAGTATAATGAACATAGATAATAACATTGTACTATAAAGATGTAATGTGATAGTGCTTTAATGGCAATCACATAATACATAAATGTATCAAGGTTAACATGCCATACACCTTAAATTTACAAAATTTAACATGTCAAATTTATCGAAGAAAAATATGCAGATGAGCCCTTGCTGGTGTGGTTCGGTTGGTTGGTGCATCGGCCCATGCAACAAAAGGTTGCAGGATGTATTCCCGGTCACAGCACATATGTAGGTTCAGAACATATAAGAGGCAACCAACTTATGTTTCTCTCTCACATTGATGCTTTTCTCTCTCTCTCCCTTCCTCTCTCTTTAAAATCAATAAGCATATTTTTTAAAAAATTTTTAATGCAGATTTAAACAAAAATCACGTACCTGAAGGAAGAGCAGGAAAAACTCTTGAAAATAAGTGAGAAGGCCTGGAATTCTAGGCCTACTACAATCAAGACTTATACAAATTATTTTTATCTTCCTGGGCTCCAGTTTCTCCTTCTTCCTATCAGGCACCTGCCAACTTCCCCAGGCTCACCCCCCACCATCCCCTCTCTGCCTCTTTATACCTAATCTGTACTAACTCATTTGTATTACCTCAAATATGGCATGCTTTTTATATCTTCATTCTTTTTCAGATGCTATTCTTTGCCTAGAATAAACTTCATACACTTCTGTGCCTATTGGCCAATCTACAATTATTCAAGTGAGTGCTATCAAAATCTACGGTATTCTAACAATGTTGTCGTTTCTCCAAGTTATTCTGATACTCTTCTGTGGAAGTTATTGTCAGAGCCATTTACTAGTCACAAAACAAATCTGCTCCGTTGAGCGTAGAACATATGACATAGTTTTCAGTTCCCTCATCACCCTATCTCCTAGAACTGAAATCAGTACTCTATCTAGGTGTAGTCTAACCAGCAGCATTTTAAACAGAACTGTCCACTTTTTTTTACAGTGTCTATCAGTGCAAGCTAAAATCACAACTTTTTGTCAACTAAATCACACTTTTGCCATAAATCCAACTTGCAGCCAACTATACAAGCGTTACATTTTCGTGTTGCTATGAAGTCATATCTCCTTTCTATACTACTTTTATAGCATTTACTTCATCAAACAACTCATATATCTCTCGTATCCTAAGTATATCCTAATCATTCCCATCAAAATATTCCTGAATCCAAAAATGGTAGTGGACAGTATTTCCCTCTTCTACCAGTCAACTTCCTTAATAAAGAAAATGTTGTTAATATGACTTATTCTTAGTGGGCCCAGGCTGGCTCTAAATAATTAGTTTCCTGTTCTAAATCCTCATAACACATACTTAAATCATTCTAGATTTTGACTAGGAATATGTAAAGCTCTTACCATTTTCTCAGTTTTGAAAATGTCTTTTTGTGGTAATTCCATGAGCCCCTAAAGGTTACTGACAATGAGCAAATGATCTCATCCCAAAATTCTTCCAGAACTCTGGGCTGTAAAGTGTCTCGATCACAAGACATGAATTTATTCAGAGAAATTAAATGTTCCTGTATAAATGCTTAATGATCTCAGATTTGAATCTCCTCTTAACCAATTCAGTTCTATCCTTTCCAATTTATAGACAATTTTCATGACAATTTGCAGGGAAAGGTTCTGGGGCCAATTCAGTCTCAGAGATACTTGAAAAATGTAGTTTTTTAGGATTTCACAGAGTATCACCCAGCATATAATACCCTTCTTGAAGAAATATTTAGCAAAAATAAATAAATAAAAGTTTCTTGTTTTTCTTTCTTTTTTTTTTTTTTCCCTTAGGTTCTTCAAAACAAGCCCATCGAACTGTTAGAGAAAGAGAAGGTGCTAGTTACAACAGTTCTTACCACAACAGCAAAAAACAAACTAGATGATCGATTACAAAATTAGGCTAAAAAAGAATTCTGAAAATGAACACATCTTGCTACCATAGAGAAAGAGAAGAAAATATGCCAGGTGAAAATTTTTAATTCTTCCTAAAGGTGAAAATATCCCCACAATTCATCACCATATCAACCCACAAATATTTATTAATTGTGCAAGACACTGAAGCTAGGAAGGTACTATAGTATATCCTGTGGCATATAGACTATAATGGAAGAAAGAGGCCTTTAAACACAGGCAAACCTAGATTTAAATACTAGTTCCATGCCTTGTTGAATTTTAAGGAACCTGCTCAAGGTTTCTCTTCTATGAATCTCAGTTTCCACATCTGTAACACAAGGGTAATAAAACCTATTTCATAGTCCTACAGAGAGGACTGAGTTAACATGCATAAAGCATATGGGACATACCTATATAGAACACAAAAGGTACTGAAATAGTATATATCTTTTCCTCCCAAAAGAACAGTCACACGTGCAAGAGTCTCCTCTAGATATATAACCATGAAAATAAGCCACAGAAATGCCCCGGAGGCCCTGACGGGTAAGCTCAGTTGACGAATGTTGTCCTGATACACCAAGGTTGCGGGTTCAATCCCTGGTCAGGGCCCATATAAGAATCAACCAATGAATGCAGTAAGTGGAACAACAGATCTATGTTTCTCTTTCTCTCTTCCTTCCTAAAATCAGTAAATAAAAAATAAAACAGAAATGTTCTGGAAATTCCCAAATGCTTCCCAAGAAGGAAGCATCTACTGCATGAAACTGACATCTATCTGCTTCACAGAATGCATACCAAAGTAGAGCCCAAAGCAGCAAACATGGCTGTACCCAGAACACTGACATGCCCCCTAACCCACATTTTAAACTACAGCTTATAATAGGGGACCACCCAATAGCCTCTTCTTCCCCAGAGCACACAGGAGACTTAAGAATCTGGAAGCCTCCTGTCAGAATAGCTTCAATAACCGAAGAAAGTTTTCTTTACCCTTAAGATTTTTTATAGTAATACATTCCTGTTTTTGTTGTTGTTGTTGTTGTTGTTTTACAGTTTCCTAAGCACTAAAATTTTACCAACTGGTACTAAATCAAAGCACAAAGACTAGCATTTGTTTTACTAAATGTGCATTAAAAGCACTGTATCGGTCATATCAAAAGCTTTGTTGTACTTCAGGCCCAGCTGTGACAGAAATGGAAATGTTTCTCTTTCACTTTGTAGAACGCTGAAAAAAATGGCTCTCACACAGACAAAGTAATGTTAATAGCATAGTGTTTAAGCGTTAACTCTGGGATTGCAAATCTAAATATGAAAGGTGAAACAATAAAGCCTTCAGAAAGAAACACAAAACATCTCTGTGTCCCTGCAATAACAAAGATGTTTTAAGCTGAACACAAAATGCACTAAATATAAAGAGAAAACTGAAAAACTGGACAATAACTAAAAACATGTTTCTCAAAAGTAAATCACCATTGAGAAAGGAAAGGAAACACAAATTATGAGAAAGTATTTTCAATACGCATAACTGACAACACTCAGATCTAGAAATTATAAAGAATTCCATTAAATCAATAAACAAACAAAAGAATAGACCACCTGAAAGAAAAATGGCAAAAGACTTCGACAACTCTAAAAAGAGGATATGCAAGTGTCTGATAAACTTTTGAGGTACTCAACTCATTAGTCATCCAAAATATACAAATTTAAGTAATGTAATGCCACTCCATAACAACCAGAATGGTTAAAATAAAAAGGAAGGAATATGTCAAGTGCTGATGAGGATAGGGAGCTACCTACATTGTCATGTCCTGCACATCAGAATGTAAATTGACACAACCACTATGGAAAACAGTATGGGCAGTATCTACTAATGCTGAACATATGCCTATGATCCAACAATTCCACTCCTAGGTACATATGCAGTAGACCAAAGGGCATGTTCACAAAAAAAGGCACATACAGGAACATTAGTAATATGCAAGAATTATATGAAAAATCTAGAAACTACCCACATCATCAACAGAATTGAAAGATAAATTGTGGTATGGAAAACTATACAGCAATGAGAACAAATAATCTAAAATTACATATAACAATGTGAACGAACTTATGTTGTGTGAAAGAATCCAGACACAAAAGAGCACACAATGAATGATTATACTTATATAAAGTACAAAGACAGGCAAACTAATCTATGCTGTTAGAAGTCAGACAGTGGCTGCTTTTGGTGGGTGAGAGGGCACACAGTACCTGGAAGGGGCACAGGGAAGGATTCTGGGGTACTGACAACATGGGTGTGTTCGGTTTATGAAAATATATCACAGTGTACAGTTTTGATATACATACTTTACAGTATATATACTTAGTTAATAAAGTTTAATTTTTTTAAAAGAATAAACTCTAAAAGACAACAATTTTAAAAATTTTAAAAAGAGTAAACTCTAGATTCTGACAGATCTGAATTTGAATCCCAATCTTCTATATAATTGCTGTATAACTGTAGGCAAGTTATTTAACTGTGTTGTGCCTCAGTTTCCTCATCTATAAAATGGAAATAATAGAACTTATCTCATGTGCTGCTATCAGGCCTAAATGTGATCATGTATGAAGTCGTCGGCAGCCATCCGTCTCGAGAGAAGATGGTGTAGCTTCTTAAGAGTCTATCTGCACCGCCGAAAATGGCTGTGCAGTCCAACTCGGGAGTGACACGGTATCTGTATCCTCCCGTGTTGAATCGACATCTTGCGATGACGCTGGAGTGTCCTCTCCAGTGAAGCTGAAGCTACAGAGCCTGGGCAGGGTGATATGGAGGGTCTGCTGTTGCCCATGCAGCAGACCCCCCCTCTCTTCGCAGCTGAAGGGTCCAAGGGAAAGACGGAGTCAATACAGCTTGGCTTCAGGTGCGCCGCAGGAGTTGCCGGTGTTGACTACAACGTCGAACCGCCTTAGGGACTCCGGCTCCGGATTTTCTGTCGGGGTTTACTCCCTTAGCCTTTCCCCTGAAGAGGTATGCCGCAAGGCAGCGGAGGTTTTTTGGAGTCAGAGTTTTCCTTCTCTGATGTGCCCTGACTGGAAGATCGAACCAACGACACTTAGCTCGCAGGCCGACGCTCAATCCACTGAGCCAAACCAGCCAGGTACCATGTATGAAGTACTACTACCTTAACTATACTTCTCATCAATGTCAAAATTATAGAAAGCTAAGTGATGCAAAAAAATAAAAATGTTAGATTTAGCGAACACTTAATGGATACGTACCATATGCCAGGCACTGTTCCAAGCCATTTAATGTACGTATTAACTTATTTAATCCTAACATAATCTTATGAGATTGGTTCTATTTCCACTTCAAAGATGAAGAAACTAAAACACAGAAGTAAATTGCACAAGGTCACACAAATAGTAAATGGAGGGTAGGGTTTCAAATCCAGGGGACACACAGAACCTTTAGGCTACATATACCACCTCCTTTACTATCCCAGTAGGGAATCTCAGCTTTAAGGGGAAAATAATTAATTAAAAGTTATATTTATTTTTTCACAAATCTTGACTTCTCTAACAGTTTACAGTTTGTATACTATATCATGGAAAAAAATCACTTATCCAAGAGTTAAGGGACGCCAAATTCAAGTCTTAGCTCAGACACTAACCAGCTATGAGAACTCAGGCAAGTCACTCAGAATCCTCCCAAGCCACGCTTTCTTCCTACTTAGAGTAGAAAGTTCGGAAATTCTACCCAGCTCTTGCTTCTCTATGAGACCTATGTTTCCTATTTTACACTTGATCTTAGCCAAAAGACCAAGAAGAGACATCTTGCCTATTTTTTAAAAATACAGCATAAATACAAGGCCTAGAGATGACAATGATATCTGACTGGTTCCAATATCACTGTACTACTAAAGAAATATCTTTATTATAGATAAGAATGTTCAACAATAGCAGAAGTTTGGTTTTTGTCTGAGTTACATGGCTTCTGCCAAATAAAATTAGATCTAAGTCATTTTTACCCTAAAATTCTATGGCATTTCAATACCAAGGATAGTAATAATACAGAGCACTGTTGACATTAGTCTCTCTTCCCCCTAACCATTCTTCTTCTTAGGTTCTCCCCTTTCTTACCCCTCTCTGCTTCTTGCTCACACTTGAAGAAATCCAAGACCTATGCTTTACACATTCTGTACTGTGTTGCATGGCATCCCCAAAGAAGCTACATCCACATCCTAACCTGCAGAACTTGTCAATGTTATCTTATTTGAAAAGAATCTTTACAGATTTAATCAAAGATCTTGATAAGATCATCTTAGATCAGCTGGATGGGCCATAAATCCTATGACAAGTATCCTTATAAGATAAACACATAGAGAAGACACGCTTAAAGGAGAAGGCAATATAGCCAGAAGCCAAGGAATGCTGACAGCCACCCAAAACTGGGAGATGCAAAGAATTATTCTCTTCTAGAGCCTCTGAGGGAGTGTAGCCTGCTGACGCCTTAATTTCAGGCTTCTGGCCTCCAGAACAGAGAATTGTTTTAAGCCACCCAGCTTGTGGTAATTTGTTGCAGCAGCCGTAAGAAAATAATACACCTCCAAACCACACTTCTTTATCCACCTACTTCTGCAGCAAACTCAGCAGCTTTCCTAAGCAAAAGAGATCCATAATTACCTTTCAAAAGCATCCAACCTCAATTCTCTCCATTCTCCCACCAAAAAGGTGAGCAAGTAATCATAAAAAGCATGCAGACAATTCACAATACAAATACGAAGGATTAATACAGTGCTCTTTTTTTTTAATGCACATTAGTATTCAAAGCTATACAGTTTAAAACAATAACATAAAAAATAAAACGGAAAACAAGTATTAGTGAGGATAGGGAAACAGAGGAACTCTCATGTGTTGATAGTGGCCATGTAAAATGCCGCACCAGTTTGGCAGTTCTTCAAAAGGTTATTAGAGTTACCATATGACCCAGCAATTCCACTCCTGGGTATATACCCAAACAGGTATTCAAGCAAAACTTTATACATGAATGAATGTTCATTAACAGCACTAATTACAATAGCGAAAAAGTGGAAACAATCAAAATGTCCCTCAACAGATGAATGCATGAACAAAATGTGGTATAGCTATACAATGAAATATTCAGCCATAAAAAGAAATGAAGTATTTATTTATGCTACAATGTGAATGGACCTTGCAAACATTATTCTAAGTGAAAGAAGCCAGACACAAAGGGCCACATATTGTATGCTTCCATTTATATGAAATATCCAATATAGGCAAATCCAAATAGGTAGAAAGTGAATTAGTGGTTGCCAGGAGCTTGGGGGAGGGGGAAATAAGAGTGACTGTTTCACAGGAGCAGGTTTTTCTTTTTTAGGTGATGAAAATGCTATGGAACTACGTAATGGTGATGACTCCACAAAATTGTGTAACGTACCAAATGCCACTGAATTGTACTTTTTATTTAATGGATAAAATTGTAAATTTTATGTTATGTTTTGTTACCACTCCAAAAATAATACACACACAAACTAGCACAAATAACTAAATAATGGCAAGCTAGGAGTGAGCATAAATTGGTATAGCTCTTCCAAGAAAAAAATTATTGCATATGAAAGTATTTAAATGTTCACCTAATTTGACTTAATAATTGTCTTACTGACATTTATACTAAAGCAACAGTCACACACTCAAAGATTTGTATAATGTATGTACATTTTTAAATTATTTATAATAAAAAGTATAAACCACCCAAGTACCAAATAATTTAAAATTTTACAGTTCATCCATACTTTGAAATTAAATAAAATCATGTTATGAAGAAAATTTAATGACATGAGAAAATACTCAAGACATTTAATAACATGAGAAAATGATCACCATGTAAGAGTAAATTAAAAAGGGAGGACAGGCACTGACAGGTAGCTCAGGTGGTCAGAGCATCGTCCCTATACTCCCACGGTCACAGGTTTGATCCCCCCAGTCAGGGCACATACAAGAATACATAAATAAGTGGAACAACAAATTAATGTTTCTCTCTCATTCTCTCTCTCTCTTTTTCTCTCTCTATCTCTTTCTCTCTCCCCATTCCTCTCTCTCTCTCTCTAAAATCAATTAAAAAATAAATAAATAAAGGCAGGATACAGGAAGGATTTGTGATCTTGCTCCCCAGCAGATGTCATCAGTTTAGCTCAAATAAACTATATTAAAAAATTTTGTTTACGACAGGAAACAAAATTATATTTCTCTCATGATCCCAATTTTATAAAGATGTATTATATTTTTTTTCACTGCTAGTGTTTTTGAAGTATTTCCTGACAGTCAAAATATACCTAACAGACAGTTTCTAAAAATCAATAATCAATGGAGACAAAGTTATAGATGGAGAGCAGGATGACAGCTAGGGGGGAGGGGTGGAAATTAAGTGGTGGAAGGATTGAGCAAAAAGGGAAAAGGATTCGTGGGCATGGAAGACAGTGTGGTGACTGCTGGGGGAAGGAAGGTATAAGGGGACTAAATGGTAATGGAAAAAAATACAATAAAGATGTTTTAAAATAATTTTTAAAAAACAATAAATGGATGAATAAACAAATGACTTGAATAGGTAATTCATAGAAGAAATATACAAATGTACAAAAAATATATGAAAAGATGCTCAGCTTCACAAATAAATTCATATTAAAACATTTTCTTCCTAGCGAACTGAAAATATTTTAAAGAGCAGTAACATTTTATTATAAAGGCAGAGAAAAAAACGGTAGAATCTTAAACATGGTTGGTGAGAATCTAACCTTTTGAGGAAGGCAATTTGGCAATATCTATTAAAGCTTAAAATATATATTATTCCTGGACTCAACGAAGTCTAGTTTTAGCAATTAATCCTATAGAATGACTCCTACAAGTGTAAAGATATACATACAAGAATTTTTGAAAAAAGAAAAATTTGAAATACTCCATATTGTTGCCAGAAAGATCTGTGTATTGATATGGGATATTCTTTGAAGATGTTATTTATAAATATATAATACTACAATTTTAAATAAATCAATGTTTCTCTCTCTCCGTTCCTCACTCACTAATAAAAAAATGTCCTCAGGTGAGAATTAAAAAAAAAAAAAAAGACAGTTACAACCCTGGCTGGTATGGCTCAGTCAGTTGGGTGTTGTACTGCAAAGCAAAAGGTCGCTAGTTTGATTCCCGGTCAGAAACATGCCTGTGTTGTGGGCCTGGTCCCCAGTGGGGGCACATGCAATTGCAAGAAGCAACCTACAGATGTTTCTCTCTCATATCGATGTTTCTCTCCCACTCTTTCTGCCTCCCTCCCCCTCTCCCTAAATAAATAATCAAAACTTTTTTTTTAAAGCACTACATAAAGACATCAAATGCTAGCAACTTAATTCAGGATAGAATTATGAGTGACTTATATCTGTACCTTTCTATAATTTCTCAGTTCCCTATAAGAAATATGTATTGGGTTGGCTAAAAAGTTCATTTAGTTTTTTCCAATGGCTCTAGTAGTGCTTAGTTGTCTAACTTCATTCGAAACAATTTTGTTAAGTTGTATTGTGACAGCTGTCATATCAACATACACTTTTAAAATATTTACCAAAATTAGTGAATTTCTGTATAGCCATTTTAATATTGAAGACAAAAGAAAATAAGCAACACTTTAGGCGGATTATGCTTTACTATTTCAAGAAAGGTAAAAACGCAACCGAAATGCAAAAATAGATTTGTGTAGTGTATGGAGAAGGTTCTGTGACTGATCAAGAATGTCAAAAGTGGTTTGCAATTTTTCTTGGTACTACTGAGATTTTGGACAAATAATTCTTTGCTGTGGGGCTGTCTTATGCATCGGAAGATGTTTAGCAGCACACCTGGCCTCTACTCGCTAGAAGCCAATAGCAAGAGATAGCCAACATACTCAAAATATCCAAATCAATAAAGTTATTGGTGAAGGACTTCCAGCCAAGATAGAGGTGTAAGCAGACATGTTGCATCTCCCTCCACAACTTAGAAGAACTACAACTACCTCAACTGGAGACAACCAGAAGTTCCAGAAAATTGAGCTGCACGGAAGTCCAACAAAGAAAGATATAAAGAATTACTCATCCAGAAAGACCCCTCCAGACACATAGCACCACAACATGGTGAAATGGGTTGCCCTGCACTGCCACGTACCCAAGGCTCCACCCCTTACAAGGTAACAGGTGCAACAGCTTTGCCTAAGACACAGAGGCAAAGTTGAAGAGACAGAGAAGTATGGCCCAAAAGAGGGAACACACCAAGGTTCCAGTGGGAGAACTAAGAGTCAAGGAGATAGCCAACCTAACAGACACAGAATTCAAAACATTGGTGATAAAGATGCTCACAGACTTGATAGATATGCTTAAGTACTGCAAACGCAGAAGGGAAGAAGTGCAGGCTAAGCTAAATGAAATGAAGGAAAATGCACACAAAACCAATGGTGAAGGGAAGGAAACCAGGGTTCAACTCAATGATTTGTAACATAAGGAAGAAATACACAGTCAACCAGTACAGAATGAGGAAACAAGAATTGAAAAGAACAAAGAGAGGCTTAGGAACCTCTGGGACAACTTTAAATGTGCCAGCATCGAATCATAAGGGTGGCAGAAAGAGAATAGGAAGAGCAAGAAATTGAAAACTCATATGAAAAATATAAAGGAAAACTTCCCAAATTTGGCAAAGGAAGTAGGCATACAAGTCCAAAAAGCACAGAGTCCCAAACAAGCTAGACCCAAAGAGGACCACACCAAGACACACCATAATTAAAATGCCAAAGGTTAAAGATAAAGAGAGAATCTTAAAAGCAACAAGAGAAAAGCAGAGAGTTACCTATAAAGGGGTGCCTATAAGACTATCAGCTGATTCCTCGAAAGAAACTTTGCAGTCAGGAAGGGACTGGCAAGAAATATTCATAGTGATGAAAAGCAAGAATCTGCAACCAAGATTACTCTATCCAGCAAAGCCATCATTTAGAATGGAAGGGCGGATAAAGTGCTTCCCAGACAAGGTAAAGCAAAAGGAGTTCATCACCACCAAGCCATTATTATATGAAATGTTAAAGAGACATATTTAAGAAAAAGAGGATCAAAACTATGAACATTAAAATGACAACAAACGCACAACTATCAACAACAGAACCTAAAAAAATAAAAACAAAAACAAACTAAGGAAACCAGAATAGGAACAGAATCATAGGTATGGGGATCATTTGGAGGATCAGCTGGGAGGAGAAAGGGGGAAAAATGGAGAAATGGTGCAGGGATTAAGAAGCATAATAGGTAGGTACAAAATAGACGGGGGTGAGCTCAGAACAATATAGGAAAGGATGAAGCCAAGAACTTACATGCACAACCCATGGACATGAACTAAGGGAGGTAGGATTGCTGGAGGGAAGGGGGATACTGGTGAGAGGGGGGGCAAAGGGAAAAGAAATTGGGACAACTGTAACAGCATAAGCAATAACATATACTTAAAAAAAATTATTGGTGAAAATGAAAAATGTGTCTTTTATTTTACATAAAAACTAAACCAACTTTTTGGCCAACCCAATAATTTATGACTTAGTTTTATTTTTAGAGAGAAAAATACCATTCCTTACATTGTTGACCTTTATCCATGTTTTTTCCAACCCTCAGATTCTATAATTTATGTGTAGGCCCACAGGTATTTTTACACATATTAAATGAGCATTGAATTAATCAATAAATAATTAGAGCAGCGGCTCTCTACCTGTGGGTCGCGACCCCTTTGGGGGTCGAATGACCCTTTCACAGGGGTCGCCTAAGACCATCGGAAAACACATATATAATTACATATTGTTTTTGTGATTAATCGCTATGCTTTAATTATGTTCAATTTGTAACAATGAAAATACACCCTGCATATCAGATATTTACATTACGATTCATAACAGTAGCAAAATTACAGTTATGAAGTAGCAGTGAAAATAATTTTATGGTTGGGGGTCACCACAACATGAGGAACTGTATTAAAGGGTCGCGGCATTAGGAAGGTTGAGAACCACTGAATTAAAGAGTATTGGTTTTGTTCAGGGTCACACTCAGAGCTAAGCACGTTATAGTAAATTTTGCAACATATTTACTACAAAGCCAGAGCACAGAACCCTTTTCCTCTCCTGAACCAGTATATTTTCCTCTCTTAATAAAGTAAACCTTTTCTGCAGTTATTGGTTTATATGCATGACTTCTCAGAAGACTATAAGCTCCTCAAGGACAGCAACTATATCTCATACATCTATGTAAACAAGTGTTCCATCAATAACAGAAAGATATGTTATAGAGGACTTTAGAGACAGAAAATACAGGTTTCCAATTCTTACTATATGATATAGGTCATATTATTTAAATTCTCTGCACTTTGGTTTTCTAATCTGTAAAATGGGAATAATGCCATCTGGTACCTTGCACTGAAGCATATTAAACAAACAATAAATGCTTATGAACTTTGTTATCATCTATAAATAACAGGAATAAAGTGCTACTATAGCCTCACTTTCTTGCCTATGTCCACTATGCTCTATAATGTACTTGTGAGCGGGATGGTCAGCTGAGGCTACTACAAAAGTGGGTAGAACAACGCTAACTGGTCCTTATGGAAACAAACTCAATAACCGCGGCCTCATTAAATATACCACACTCAAACCAACTGAGCCAAGCAGCTAATAGAGCTGGATTACTGACCAAAAGAGTAAAAATTCCTCTAGAAGATAAAACTAGCAAATGCTTAAATATCACTTTCCACACAATTGAAATGCAGGGAAAATAATGTGTTTCATACAGACGTTACAAGAAAATGGGAGTGGGAGAATAATATTAGGTGATTACCTAGAAAAAAAAAGGGATTAAAAATCACTTGGACAGACAGAACCTCAGAGTTCAGCAAAACTGGATGGGTATCAGTTTGGCAGGTAATAATTCTAAATATTTGTTTTATTGTTCTCAACAAGAGATTATGATCCTGAATCAATAGAAATGGTTAAATAAACTAAAACAGATTCTTTTTTTTTTTAAGTAACAAGTTCATCTGAACTATTATAAAATTTACCTTTATAAATTAAAAATTATAAAATAATCAGGGTACAGTACAAAATACCTCTCCAACCACCATCTTACCTCTAAATCTGACTTTGGCGGTCAGCTTTTTGAGTATGAAAAGACAACTTGCCATTCCTTTCTTCTGTAGACCCCTATCCTCTTCATTTACTCAGCACTTAGGAAAGTTGTGGAAGTTTGGCTTATTTAAGTTCTTAAAAGTTAGGTATTATCCAAAAAAAGAAAAAAATGGTAATATACAATTCTTTGAAAATCTGAATAGGCAGCCTCTATCTTTTCATAATTAACACAAATCCTTATCAAGCAACTACTATGTAAAGCACTATATTTAATACCTAACTTTATAATTAGGCTAATGCATTGTTAGAGGGCCATTATTCTAAAACTACAAAAACAAAGAAAGTAAAGGGCATCAGAGATGACACAACTGAAAAAGGAACCAAGTCCTTTGACATTCCTGGAAAGTAATTCTAATGTATTACAGTAAAAATGCATGTTTGTTTTAAATTGGGTTTATTCACTTAAACAGGCATACCTCACTTTATCGCACTATACAGATGTTGCACTTTTTTCAAGTTGAAGGCAAGACCCTCTACCAGCAGAAAATGAGTTACTGTCGTGGTCTGGAACCAAACCCACATTATCTGAGGTAGGCCTGTGAATCATGGTTTATGATTATTATTTCTAAATTATTTCCTCCTCTCTCTTCCTGCCTTTAAAAATCCTCCAAGTGTCTCTGCTGCTTCCCATATTCTTTCATTATAAAGAATATGGTAAACCAGAAGTCAAGCCAGATCCCAAACTACACCACAAAGGATGCAAACTGCAGGCTACACTGAGGAATTTCTGAGGTTAGTAGATGTTTCCTTTTTTCAAAGGAAACAGACTTCAGACAAAAAGCATAAAACATCCTGAAACAGTCACACAAACAAGGGAGCTTCGCAGAAACAAAGCCTTAGTAACTATTTGTTCTAAGAACATTTCCATAAGTGATAAGAGTGGGGAGACAGGAAAAATATATATATAAAATAACAACCAGCCTCAACTACAATTCAGAAAACAAGTACCCTGACTCCTCTCCTGAAAGAGCTCCTCTGTTGCAATGTGGGTTGGAGACAATTAAAGAGGCCACACCACAGCTCTGCTATTCAACGATTAAGCCATTGTTTTGGTTTCCCCAAATCTATAATTTAAAAATAACCTCATCAACGGTGAGACAGCAGATAGAAGACCAGGATTCTAACAGTTCTTTCTAATTTGCTAGGTAACACTGGACAAAAAATTGTATTAGTATTTCAAGTAGGGCTGAAAAAATTTTAAACTGTAAAACTATAGTCATTTATAAATATTAATCATTACCATCTGTCAAAAGTGGTGGCTGGACTATCTCTGATTTCTGGTTCTGACTCTTTTTGGTTCTGTGACCAATATAAATGAATGCACAGTCATACTATGTTTTGCCAACTGAGAATGGTTTAGACATCAGGGACTCCCCACACTGACAGAGGAATAAAGCTTAATAAGAAGAACGTCCACATACCTCCTCCCTGCTTAGGACTCTCAGCACTCCATGAAAACATTTTAGACTAAGCCAGCTAGTTCAGCCCATACAATAAACCACAGATAGCCTAGCAGAATTTTGACCTAACCTACCCATCACACTAATGAACAAAAAAATTTACTAACCTTGCTCTCTTTAATAGGCCACTATGACAGATCCCATGGTTGACATACAAGCAAATATCCTAAGTATAAAATTTGAGAAACCTGATGGTCTAAACCATACCTCATCCCATCTTACTTCCTGGAGTTATACCTGATCCCTTGGAAGCCTACTCTAAATAGCTTGCGAGCAGGTACATGATCTCATTTTCCACCATGACAGGACTCTGCCACTCAAACCTAGTCCAGGGTTCTATACACTCCAAACCAAAATCAGCCATCCACAGGACATCTGGAACACAGACATTTGGCCAAGATCTGCCTCACTTAATAACTTTTGAGAGGTAAATCTAAAAGTCTGGCAATGATAGGATGTGTGTAATCACTGAATTCAGTAAAAAATGATCAGTTTCTAAAGGCAAGGCTTTCACCCTGATCTGTGTGGCTCCATGGGTTGGGTATCATCCCACAAAGCAAAAGGTCACTGGCTCAATACCCAGGGCACACACCTGATATGCAGGCCAGGTCCCTGGTTAGGGTCTTGCAAGAGCCTATTGATACGATCATACGATCATCTGATCATCTGATGGGTGTTTCTCTCCTTTTGTCTTCCCTTACCCTCTCCCTAAAAATAAATAAATAAAACCTTTAAAATGCAAGGCTTTCTCTTTCACTGGATCCTATGCTATATCTAATAGGAACCTAAAACAGATCAAGTATAGGTACCCTCATGTGTCCCTAGGTTCCTGAGAAAACTCTAAAACCACTTGACAGTAATTCAAACTCAGGCATGGCAACAGGAATCCAGGAGTAAAGCCATGTTCAAGTACAACTTCCACCAGAGTTAGCCGAAAAACAAGCTTATAAAAGGATATAGCACTGGAAATAGCTGTTACCAAAGGAGGCCTTAGACAAATAAAACTTTATTTTTAATCTAGGAAGGAAGGAAGGGCTGAGCAGAGTCTAAAAGAATTTGGTTTAACCACCAAACACTGACTCAGGATTTCCTCCAAAGAAGAGAGGAGAAGGGCCTCAGTGTCATTAAAGTAAAATGTGATCCTTCAATGCGATCCTCCCTACGCAAGGGAGTGTGAAGTGTGGTTCTTTTATGTTTAAGAATATACAGTCTCCCCAAGTAAATTTAGCACATAATTTTAAACTGCCTTGGGCTGCTCTGTAATTGTTTCTGTATGTTGGTCTCTTTCCTTGACTTCTTACTGTACCTTATAAAAGGCATACACACCACCTAACACTCAGGAATTCTCCCTCCCCGCACCAAACAACCTTCACCTCTGAAAGTATCACACATGGCTGAGGTAAGCTATCAGCATTTGACTTTTACTCCACGTAAGAAAAAGTCAGGGCATCAGAGATGAGATATCTTCACAAAATGACCATGAGAGAATTTGCACAAAACTGACCAGACTGGCAGAGGAAAGCAAAAATGAAGTTTAGCTCAGCCCTTGCCGGTGTGGCTCAGTTGGCTGGAGTGTCATCCGGCGCACCACAAGGTCAGGGGTACGATTCCTGGTCAGGGTACATGCCTAGGTTGTCGGTTTGATTCCAAGTTGGGGCATGTATGAGAGGCAGCCAGTTGGTACTTCTCTCTCCTATCAGTGTCTCTGTCTCTGTCTCTCTCTCGCTCCCACTCTCTCTCAAATCAATACATATATTTTTAAAAATTTTCTAAGTATTTCAGAAATTAAGTTTAACTTATAATGATGCCCTGTTTGAAACTGGCTCATCAAACTTTCGTGTTTTTTTTTTAATTGATTCTAGACAGAGGGGAAGGGAGGGAGAAAGAGAGGGAGAGAAATAATTGATGTGAGAGAGAAACATCGAACAGCTGACTTTTGCACACACAACTGCGGATCAAACCCACAACCCAAGCGTGTACCCTGACCGGGAATCCAACCGGCAACCTTTCGGTTTGCAGGACAACACCCAGCCGACTGAATCACACCAACCAGGGCTCATCAAACTTTACGTATAAACACTCATCTCTGGGAAGAAACAGCCTTTTTTCTTTTTCTTTTTCTTTTTTCTTTTAATTAAGTTCTCCTTTGCCATCAAGGTTATGCAAATCAAAAGCACAGTGACGTGTTCTCTCAGGAACATGCCAGCTCCCTTCCCTTTCCTTTCTTCTTCCCCCTAGGTGCTTTACCTTCGCCTTTCTCTCTTCTAAGCTCCAAGGGCCCTTTTTCTGCCCCTATAACTTGTTTCCTGAACCTACACAGCCCAGATGGCTCACTTCTACTACCTCTGTAACTTCCTAAATAAACTTTCTCTTATAATTTGAAGGGAAAAAAAAAACCACACAGAAACAATGAGACACCACTTCATACACCAGGATGCCTATATTTAAAAGTGTTGGTGAGAATGTGGAAAAAGTGGAACTTTTTTATGCCATTAGTGGGAATGTAAACTGATGTAGCTGTTTTGAAAAAAGTCTGGCAATTTCTTAGAAGGTTAATCATAGAGTTATCATATGACCGAGCAATTCCACTCCAAGAGAAATAAAAACATATGTCCACACAAAAAAATACACAAATATCCACAGCAGTGTTACTGATGCCATAAAAAGAAATAACATACTGATCCGTGCTACAACATGGAGAAACCTTGAAAACATGCTAAATGAAGACAATTATAAAAAACCATATATTATATGATTCTATTAATATGAAATATCCAGAATAAGCAGATCTATCAAGATCAAAAAAGGAGATTAGTGGTTGCCTAGGGCTGGAGGTTGGGAACTGGAAGGAAACAGGGAGTGACTGCTAATGGGTATGGGTTTTGGAGACAGAGTGATGAATAAACTCTAAAATTGATGGTAGTGATAATTTCTCAACTCTGTGAATATACTAAAAACCACTGAGTTGTACACTTTAAATAAATGAATTATTTAGTGTGTGAATGATATCTCAGTAAAGTTGTTTGTATATATTAGAGAGAGAACATACAAGGGATAAAAAAAAATGGAGCAAAATGTTAACTATCAATGAATCTGGGAAAAGGATGTTCTGAAGTTCTTCGTATTATCCACATCAATGTTTGGTGTGAAATTACATTAGAAAAAGCTAAAAAAATAAAAAGATATACTTTATGACAATCATGCACAGTATCAACATGAAACAGAAACCTACACTAGAAAAACCTGCCAAAACGTCTGCTCCTGCCCCTGTCAAATATTTTACTTGTCTCCTTTACTCTTCAGATTACTGTAAAGCATGCAAAGAAAGCATCACTCAAGTAGCAGAAAGAATGGCAAGGGAGACACATATTCTTTAATTTTCTCAGGGCCTCAGTTTCTCATCTGCAAAATCAGAAAGCTATATATACTCTCTAAGAATGCTTACTGTTTGATATTCCACAATTCTAACATTCTAACTTCATTCAGCAGTACGATTAAGGGGGAGTATGATCTGACTGGTCCTCTGGTTTTTCTGGACAATGAGCATTTTTTTTCTCTCTTCTAAAGGTGACACTAAGAGATGATTTCCATGTACTCTCAGTGTTCTAAGTAGATTCACACAGGGAACTAGTCTACCTCCTCTCTCTGTCTCCAACCCCTTCTCTTCAATTCTTGGCAAGGCCCTGTATCAGAGTCTGCAAAACTGGTTTAGTTAGCGGACACATGAACCTAAGACACTTACATCTCAATGCTGGGGGCACATTAGTTCAAAGGAACTTAAAGATTCCAAGATAAAAAAAGGTCACGAGCATTTTGGAATCTTAATGTTCAGGAAAAGATAGGGAAAGTTAACAGGAACCCCACCTCATGGTAAGCCTTCTCCTACAGTCACCTGGTGGTGACCATAAGGAGAAAAAAGGAAAATACAGATGTCCATGAAACCCACACATCAAGTGGGTAGAAAGAGGGGCTGGACTCTACTACCATCTGCCTCCCCAATTAGGATGGGCCAACAATACAGAGAAAGTAAATCAAAAGCTATTCTTCCAGATTTGCTTATCTACCTGACAAGCTCAAAAAGCTAACAAGCAGATACAATTTCCTAAAGTTGGCTAGACTTGTGCTTCACTCACAGATTACCCTCCTCTCCTTCCAACCCAAAGCACTTCTTCAACTAACCAGAAAACAAAATAATTTTCGTCTTCCTCAGTTCCTTGCACAACAAATAACTACATAGCTTGCATAAATGCTTAAGTCTGCAAGAAAGGGGAAGAAGTGACAAGGAGAGACTCCTATAAAATCCAATGATTTTAGTCTATATTCAACACTGTATGCTTACAACCAGACAATGAGCCTTTTTTTCTTTTTCTTTTATTGATTCTAGAGAGAGGGGAAGGGAGGGAGAAAGGGAGAGACACATCCATGTGAGAGAGAAACATTGATTGGTTGCTTCCTGTACATGCCCCAGCTAGGGCTAGAACCTGCAACCCAAGCATGAGCTCTGACTGGGAATCAAACCTGCAACCTTTTGGTTTGCGGGAGGACGCCCAACTAACTGAGCCACAGCCACCACGGCACAGCGGGACAATGACTCTTAACCCTTCTCCACAAAACCACTAGGAATACTGAGCATCTTTGATTTGTTTTTTTCTGGATTCACTTTTTAAGAACATAGAAGCTACCTGATCCTGATCCATATAACTTAATTTGCTTGGAGACAACATAGACTCACTCCTCAGTAACTCCCTAAAGCACCTGGGTGCAATTCACAATTTCCTGTCATTGCACTATGACATCACTGATTTGGAAGCTATAAGGCAGGCTGAGCAGAGAATAGTGTCTCAAGACTGACCTGCATAGAACTACCTGTATTCTGTTAAGTTTTATTCAAAGATTCCCTCTGGGTAGTCCAGATTCCCCTACCAATCCACCAGAAATGAAATGAAGTAAAAACAGAAATCCTTCAATCAATGCCTATTCTAACAAAGGCCACCTACTGAATAAATCATCTTGGCATTCCACTACTGCAACCACATTTTAAAAGACAGAAAAATATACCCTTTACACATTTTACACAAGTCATCCCCCTTTGTTTATCTACCCAATAAGCCTTCACAGGAATATAATTTTAGCTCACCAAAAAGCCAGATAATTAACAAATATTTAAAGAGAATTAACATTTATGAGAATGTACTTAACGGGATGCTTTTTATTTACATTCTCTTTTTTATTGGTGATTTATCTAACTTGCCTCCAGTTACAGAGATAGTCAACAGCAGAGGGGGAATGTTTATCATTTGCAACCTGTTCTCATTATTTTTTAAAATCAAATGTCTATATAAAGTTTTTTTCTTTTTCTTCAAATGCCTATATAATTTAATGGACACTCAAAAGCACACCATGAAAGTAACACTGGTTTATTCCACGACCTTAAAGCTTCTTTTACTGGAAAGAACTATGTTATTTTTAGTCTTTCTCAACATGTCAGTGTTTTCTAAAGAGCCAGCCAGTCAACGAGATGCAGTTTAGTGTCACGAGAGGAGCACTGGACCAAAAGCCAGGCAATTAACTAATAGGACAATGTCCCTACTGCCCTTCCTAAGCTTCAGTTTCCTCTTTGATGTCCCTTCCAGCTCCAGTACCACAAACCAAATTCTAACAACTACACCTGAGTCACAAATTTAATAAATATGAAACAGATGAAAAAGTAACATCCGTATTTTAAGAATTTGAAGACAAAAAAGGTGAACTTGAAATGATAAAGCTACCCGAACAAATAGCCTAGGAGTAACTGTATTATTGCTTTATGATTTTTTTCTTCACCTGCTATTAATTTCAGACAGTATATTTATTCTGACCTTTTAAAGGTCATCAATTTAGCATGTTTTTAAAGACTCCATTTTTGTCATTTGAAGTATGCACCTAATTTTTTTTTTCATAACACTGGAAATTTTCTGGTGACAAAAAACAAACAGATCAGTGTATGTTCTCTGAAGCAAAGTAAAATCAATCAGCAAGATAAATCACTTTCAGGAGAGACTTTACAGTAAATACATCACAACAGAAGACTAGAGAGAGTAACCCCCATCAATTCAAGATGACACAACAAACTTCCACCAGATACATGAAACCTGCAAACTGGGCACTCCAGACACAAACTTTTTCAAAACTTTTGTAATTCAAAGACTCCAATGACGGGTGCAGTGGAATTCATGGGGATTTTACAATACACTTCTGAGATCCTTCCGCAATTACTGCCAAATATGATCCGGGCCCCATCTTAACTTCCCCAACACTCTCCCTTTGAAAAATGACTTCAGAAGCATCACTGTGCAACCCAGGTTCTCCAACTATGTTGCTGCCCTTTTATTCACAAATGACACTGGCCTCTTCAAGGACATAAATTACTTTTCATAAAAAGGGCCCCGGGGTCCAAGCCCTTTCTAGAACTAAGGGAGTTTTCACTCTTCTTGGTGTGACCCAAGTATACTTGATTCATCCTATCAACCCAGAGGACTCGGCCCAAGGAGGGTTAGAATGGTTTTGAGGAACTGTTATTACAGGTTTCTTGGGAAGAAGCCAGATAAACTCACCAAGTTTTAGTCTTGGGGTTTGTTGTCGTTGTTGTTGTTGTTGTTGTTGTTGTTGTCGTTTAAGTCTGGGTGGAACTTACTTTCTCACCAGGACGTGAGATGCCTCCCTAACGGGTGTTCGAGAACAGGCTTCCCTTTATTTTACACTAAGTCACTCAATCTTCACCAGACTGAGAACACACACCCTGGCCTCTTCCTGGCCAGGGACGACGTGGCCAGAGCGGAGGGGCGTAGAGGCCGTTTGGACCCCTCAAGGTTCTGAGCCCCTCATCCCGGTTTCCCTTCCTCCAGCCCGATGCTCCCTTCCCGGGAGCCAGTCCTGGGTCCTTCTAAGCGATCCTCACCCGGCTCTAGGGACAATGCGGGGTGAAGGAAGGTTTCCTTGGCAGGTAGGGGAGGGTCTCCAGCCGAAGCGGGTGCGGAGAAGCGGCCCTGGGCTTGGCGCGCACTTACCCGATAGCTCGTCCGGCTCCAGCCCGGTCTCGGTGTCCAGCCCGCAGATGACAAAGTAGTCGGCGAAGCGACTGGGTGCCGAGCCCCCTCCGCCACCGCCACCGCCGCCACCGCTCATGGCGCCGGGGCCGAGCCGGGCCGTGCGGAGCGCTGAGCCCCCGCACCCAGGCGCCCGCCCAGCCTCAGGCCGCCCCTCCTGCCGCCGCCGCAGCCGCTACCGCGGCTCGGGCCGCCGCCCCCGGCCCTGGCCCGGTCCCCGTGGCCGCTGCGGCTGCCGTGACAGGGCAGGGGGGCACCGGGGCACCCCGCGCCGCATCCTGAACGCCTTCCCCTCCGCGCTTCCGCCGCTACCGCCAACCCGGAGCGCCGCGGCCAGAGCAAGCTGGGAGGAGAGCGGAGAGCTCAGCAGGGAGCTCTGAGAGCCCACAACGCAGACCCCTCCCGCCGCGCCTGCGCAGGCGCTGTCGGGGAGGGGGCGGGAGCCTGGCGGAAAGGATGACGTGATGCTCCTCGAATCCCGCGGGCCGCAGCATCCACCGCTGTCGCTGCAGCGCTGCCGGCCACTAACTTGTCGCCCGCAACCTTCACTCCCTGGGGGTTGTAACTCCTTTGAGAGGGTTGAGAAGGTGCAGGATGAATGGGCGCGGGGCCCCAGACCCATGCTTCTCTCCCACCTCCTCCTCTTACTATAGTTCGAAGATCTCCTGTTGTCACAGGGATAGCGTAGCAGGACTGAGCTCGGAGGCCCACCTCATCCTATCTCCAGGCTGTCAGACGAGACCCTAGATAGCGCCCTCTCCCTGCGCCCGCTCCCTGGCGTCCATGTCCGGTCCTTTCCCCAGTACTGCTGCAGATGCCCGCTCTTTTGGCAGAGGTGATCATCCCGTCCTATAGTTACCCTGGTTTTACAAATGGGGAAATTGAGGCCCAGAAAGAAACAAGAAGTCTAAGAGACAAAGCCTAGACTAGAATCCTGGGTCCTGGTCAGCTTGCAGCTCCCTACGCCCACCCCAGTCGTGTGTGTGTGTGTGTGTGTGTGTGTGTGTGTGTGTGTGTCCCCGCGAACCATGCTGTGACCTTTTCTCTCCTTTAGCGTTCTATGCTGTCACCTTTTCTCTTGAGGCCCCTAGCACTTGGGCGCTGTCCTTCTACTTCTGAGAATTCTCAGACCCATCCCTGAGATGGTCATTCAGAGAGAAGTGGGAGCTGGGGTGGATGAGGAGGAGAGAAGTCCTAGTCCTTGTCTTGGGACCCTCTGATTCGGTTACCCACAGAAGGTAGGCAGAAACGAGATCAGAAGCCAGGAAGGTAATATAGTAGAGTAGTTGCTAGCATGGGCTCTAGAAACACAAGGCTCAGATTTGAATCCTGACTTTGTCATTTACTGTGTAACCTTGGGCAGTCTCTAAGTTTCAGCAGTCACGGTTTTTGTGACAATAACATAAGATAACCTAGCTGGTATGGCTGAGAGGCTTGAGCGCAGGCCTGCAAACCAAAGGTTGCTGGTTCGATTCCCAGTCAGGGCATATGCCTGGGTTGCAGGCCAGGTCCCCAGTTGGGGCTCAGGAGAGGCAACCACACATTGATACTTCCCTCCCCCTCTTTCTTACTCCCTTCCCTTCCCCTCTCTCTGTATAAATAAATAAAATCTTTTTTTAAAAAAGATAACATAAGACAAATGTGCATACAGGTGAAGTGGTCAGAATAGTGCTTGGAACACAGAATATACTCTATATGTATTATAAATGGTTATTCCAACAAGACGTACACACAAGATTTGCTAAGGCAGGCTGCTGCTATGGGCCCTAGAAGGCAGCTAGCTTCCCCGAGGGCTGAGCCTGGGCTCTCTCCTGGCTTCTCTCCTGGGTACTTAGCTCAAGCTTTGGTTCCCTTAGGGAGGATGGCCTGGAGGTCACAGCCAATGTCACTTGGAATCATAGCACCTACCCCTCCCTGTATGTAACCTGCCTGAACTTACAGATGAAAAATGGAGAGGAGACGGTAGCTTCACAAAGCCCGTTGTTATGAGCAAGAGAGCAACCCCGAAAGGAGGCACTCACACTCCTTTTTTGTCTTTCCGCCATGCCAGTTTCATTAGGGGAGACCTCCCCAATAAGCCAATAGTGTCACACACAGGTTACACACAAAGAGGGGGAGCTTATGGGATATAAGCAAGCAGAGCCAGCATCGAACGCAAAGTCCCAGTCGCCGGCGGTGTCTGCAATTAGAGAGGCAGGCATGAGTCTCAAGCTAGGCAGCTAGAGTGGTAGCATGCGTCTAGTGGAGTGAAAGTTCAGCAGGGTTCCAAGTCTGTGGTACAGCCAAGCTTGAGCTTTGGATGTTTGGAGCTCTGAATTCTTAAAGTCCCACTCACATGAGTGTCCAGATGTAGTCATTATCCAAGTGTCAGACTTGTGGTTTTGGGTGTTCCGGGCCCCTGCTAAGGGCATCCCATTATACCCCATTACCTCAGTCTAGATATAGCACTTGACATAACTGTCATGGCTGAGAGTGACTCCATATTGGATTGTCAAAGGTGTCCAAAAAGTTTGCTCCGTCCAGTCAGTGTGGCGCAGTTGGACTGCGAGTTCAATTTTCTGTCAGGGCATGTGCCTGGGTGGCCGGTTTGGTCCCTGGTCAGGGCATGTACAGAAGGCAACAAATTGATGTTTCTCTCTCACATCGCTGTTTTTCTCCCTCTCTTTCTCCCTCCTTTCCCTTCCCTCTAAAAAAATTTATTTTTTATTTTTTTAAGTTTGCTCTGCTCCTGCTCTATGCACCTATATAGGGTGATGCCCCACTCTATCCTGTATCCCCAGGACACTGAGACAGTAGAGGGAGCTCAGAGAGCTCAATAGTTACAGAGCACAAAAGAGGGGAATCACTCCAGATTGGGAGATGGTCAGGGAAGGCTTACAGAAGGAGGTATAATCTGACTTGAGTTCCAAAGAATCAAAGGAATTTTTCAGGTAAAAGGGAGAGGAAAAGGAGATGTTTTAGTAAGCATATACAACAACAGGGGGTGACAGATTAAATATTACATTCAAGCAACAGCAAGTAATTCATTTCAATGAGAGATAGAGGATTACAAGGGGCTGAAAGCAGGGAAGGAGGAGAGGAACAGAACAGGAAAGGCTTCAAATGACAGGCTAAAGAATTTATCCTGTAAAGTGTGCAAGCCAGGAGGTGATAAATTAAAGGAATTTAAGCCAAGGAGTGACAAAATCTGACCCACATCTTCGAATGATCTCAGAAGAGACTTAGGCTTAAATGTCCTTAGTTTGAAAGTCCAGAGACTTTTTATCCAATGTGTCCAGGGAGATGAGGGGCTGAGAGACCTCTCACACTAACTCAACTCACAGAATACAAATTAGAAACAAAAGTCTGACTGTATTAATTTGCCCTGGGAACTATAATTGCTTAGAGGCCCAGAAGACTCAACTGTAAAGTGATCTCCTTCCCAGTAGGAAATATGTTTGGCAGAGTGATTGCTTCTTCGAGAGTCAGGAGAAAACAAAAACAAAAACCAGAGCTGGATGCTTTTAAGATTTAGTGTTTAAATCTGCACTCCCACTCTTACTAGCTGTGAGCTGAGGCACATCAGTTAACCTCTCTGGAATGTTAATCATTCTTACTCTTCATGAGATTGCTTTAAAGATTTAAAAAATTAATTTCAAAAGGAATTCTAAATATCTGGGACATAATCTACTCTTAATAAGTGGCATCTTGGAGCACCCATTTCAACATGAAGGACATGAAAGAGCACAAGTGAACATCTGAGGGAAGATAATTCCAGGAAAAAGTGTGAGGCAGAAAATGTGCCTGGAGTGCTCAAGGAGCAATAAGCTAGAGGGCGGGGGTAATGTACAGCACAGGGAATACAGTCAGTAATAACATAATAATCTTGTACTGTGTCAGATGGTTACTAGACCTACCAGGGTGCTTACTTCATTAGGCATATAAATGTTGAATAACTATGTCGCACACCTGAAACTAATACAATACATTATATTAACTATATTTTAATAACAATAAACATTTTTTAAAGATTTTATTTATTTGTTTTTAGAGAGAAGGGAAGAGAGGGAGAAAGAAAGGAAGAGAAACATCTATGTGTGGTTGCCTCTCGTGTGCCCCCAACTAGGGACCTGGCTTGCAACCCAGGCATGTGCCCTGACTGGGAATTGAACCAGTGTCCCTTTGGTTCGCAGGCCTGTGCTCAATCCACTCAACCACACCAGCTAGGGCATAACAATAAATTTTAAAGAAAAGTACTCGTCACAAGAAAAAGTTTTTAACTATGTATAGTGATAAATGTTAACTGGATTTACTGAGGTGATCACTTTGCAATATATACAAATTTGAAGTAATTATCTGTGGCTCAGCGGATTAAGCATCAGCCTGCGAACCAAGTGTCGCTGGTTCGATTCCCAGTCAGGGCACATAACTAGGTTGCACATCAGGCCCCCAATTGGGGGCGCAAGTGAGAGGCAACCACACAGTGATGTTTCTCTTCCTCTCTTTCTCCTTTCCCCTCTCTCTAAAAATAAATAAATAAATAAACAAATAAATAAATTATTTTTAAAAAAAGAGAAAGGCCCTGGCTGCTGTGGCTCAGTGGATTGAGCGTTGGCTTGCGAGCCAAGTGTCGCTAGTTCGATTCCCAGTCAGGGCACTTGACTAGGTTGCACGTCAGGTCCCCAGTTGGGGGCACGAGTGAGAGGCAACCACACTGTGATGTTTCCCTCCCTCTCTTTCTCTTTTCCCCTCTCTCTAAAAATAAAATAAACAATTTTTTTTTAAATTTCAAGTAACTATGTTGTACACTTGAAACTAATATGTCAATTATATCTTTTTTTAAAGATTTTATTTAATTTTTAGAGAAGGGGGAGGGGGAGAGAGAGGGAGAGAAACATAAACGTGTCAGAGAAACATCATATGCCCCCAAATGGGGACCTGGCCTGCAACCCAGGCATGTACCCTGACTGGAAATAGAACTGGTAACCTCTCAGTTTGCAGGCCAGTGCTCAACCCACTGAGCCACACCAGTGAGAGCCAATTATATCTCAATAAAAAGAAAGAAAGAAAGCCTTGGTAATCCCTCCACTGGCAACAGGGAGAGATTCAAACCTCACAAGCCCATGTACATATGCAGGAACTCTCACCCTGAACTCATACCTTAACCACAATTAAAAAACAAAAACAAAAAACAAACCAAGACAAAAAACAAGGTACTGAAAGTGTGGAACATTATGGTTACATGAAACCCAGAAATCACTAATCATGTTTTGAAAAATACCTTGTAACTATTTTATAAGTTATTTCTACCTTTATTGAGTGTTGCTGTATAATGATATCAATAATGGAAAAACTGGGAAATAAAATTAATATTGTATAAAGTGCAATGATATATACAATGCATGTAATAAATCCCTTATTTTAATATAAAGAAAAAGTATAATTTTTATTAATAAATCTGTTTTTTTCTCTTTATAATATACAGTCAACAAATTTTTTTAAATATCAGTTTGAAGGAACACCCTGCTTGGGACAAAAATGTCCACAACCCATCCCCCACCTCAGAATTTGGAAAGCCCAAAATGATTCACTTACTTATGACTCCTCTTCTGCACCTCCCTTCTCACCCCATTTTTTTTCTAATTTATATGAGCTAACATATACAAAACATGCTCCCTGAGCATATCTGAGCCTGATAAAAAGCCCTAGGAGTTCAAGCCTTAGATTGGGTCCCTGTTGCCCCAACTTAGACCTATATCTCCGAAAGAAAGAGCTCTATGAGTCCAAAAATCCCTGAGCCAGTCCTTCTTCCACTAAAAAAAATCTCAGGAAGCAAGAGCTTCCCCATCTTCTCCTTCCAAACTAGGCCTGCCCTGGGCCCAAAGGGAAAAGCAGTGGTGGGGCACTGTGTTAGACAGGTGTGAGAACTCTCAGCTGGCCTCCTATATTATATAGGCAAGGAGGCTGGGATAGACCCCTAACCTTCCCACCTATGCATTCTTACCTTGGCTCCAGGTGGAGCCTCTGAAGAGAAAATAGGGCCAAAGCTAGATTCCAAGTTAATATCGGATTAATTGTTCACCTTTACCTATTGGTGCCCCTCAAGGCCAAGCTCAAGCCCTATCTCTTCCTAAGGGTCCTCCATTGGAGACTTCTAGAGCCCTCTCCATCCCATCACACAGGGCTTTCATACCAGCTGGTTTCCTTCATCCAAAGCAATTTATGTTAGTGATGCCTTGTTTATCCTACCAGAGATAATCTATACTTAAACCAACAAAGGCACTTCCGCCAGTGAGATTGGGATCAACCTCACTCCACCCAGGCAGAACCTGCCCACTCCCCAGCTCACAGTACAGCATTCAAGAAAGATCAGCTGATGAACCCACAGGTGCTCAAAACCCATCCTCTCCAAAGGTCAATGAAGAGTTCACCATGTGCAAACTGAAATGAATCCCACTGATCACAAAAACATAAGCTTCACAATATAGTCATTCTTAAAACTAGAAATACAGACTGACCACGGTGGTTCAGTTGGTTGGGCATTGTTCTGCAAGGCTGGTTCAATTCTGGTCAGGGCACATGCCTGGGTTGCGGGCCAGGTCCCGGTTGGAGGTGTGTGAGAGGCAACTGATCTATGTTTCTCTCTCTCATTGATGTGACATCAATGTTTCTCTCCCTTACTTTCTCCCTCCCTTTCCCTCTCTCTAAAAATAAAATAAATTAAATTAAAAAAACTAGAAACACAAATACAGCTACTGAGTGACACACCCACAGCCAGCTCACTCTGCACAGTAATCCATCTCTGCAAAAGGAGTCACACATGCTCTGCTCTCCCATGTCCTACTGTCCCAGTGGTACCCAACATCGTATTCATAACCAACATTGGGTTCTTCATGACTCTTCAATGACACAGGCTCCCTAAATCAATGAAACACCAGACATTACCCTTCAGCCGCCATTACCCATAGCAACAGAGAAGCCCTAAAGAGACAGCATCAAGCTGCAGCACCCTGTGGCATGGGAAGTTGAGCAACAGGAGGAACAAACTGCAGATAATGTACACAAGTTGTGCAACTTTTCCCAAAACAGTGTGTGAGCACATGCATGTCTATATCTAGGTACATGTCTGTTGGAGCTTCTTTATATGTGAGTGAGCATTTATATATCGGGGGTGATCATGTATATGTATGTGCTTATATTTTTAGATGTTTGTGTACTTGCATATGTAAATAATTAATGTGTAGTGTGTGTGTGTATGTGTGTGTGTGTGTGTATCTGAGGAGGCTGAGCAGGGCAGGATGGATAGACCAGATAAGAAGAGAGGTACCTGTGGCTGTTGACAAACCCAGGCAGTGACTCTCTGGTAGCCCCTTCTGTTCCCCCTTCCCTTCTGTCCCCCTAGGTTGAGAGCTTTTTGAGAGTTTGGGTGGATGGTCTCGTATGTACTGCATCCAGTCCTTTCCCTTAGAATGTGAACACAGTGGGTTTACTATTCTCATCAACTTGAGGGCCAAGAGCTTCCTGGGAAAGGCCAGATGGTCTAGTAAGGAAAAGTGAAAGGCACTTGGATCAAATCCCAAAAGGAAGCTATATTTAACTGTGACTGAGCTCTCAAAGATTTTTGGGGAGTGATGGAATTGTTATATATCTTGATTATGATGGTGGTTACATGATTGTTTATGTTTGTCAAAATTCACAGAACCTTACACTAAAAAAGAGTGAATTTTTACTGTATGTAAATGATAAATATTTTTTCCAGCTGACTGTAAACAAAAACATAGTCATACTATCAATTTTCTAAGTTATATCAGTTTGCCTTTAGTATGACAGAAAAAACATACAAGAATTATTACATGGAATGAATAAATTAATGAATTTGAAATAATTAAAATAGAACAACAGGACTTTTAACACATTACAAATTAACTGTAATCAAAATAAACTGAATTTCTGAAGTTCAGAACATTATGTCCTACATTGCATTTGGGGAACACTTTGTTGTTACTCATACATAAGAAGATGTTCTGCAGTTCAGTCAATAAGAGCATCGTCCTGATACACCAAGGTTGTGGGTTCAATCCTGGTCAGGGCATATACAAGAATGAACCAATGAATGCATAAATAAGTGGAACAACTAATTCATGTTTCTCTCTCCCTCTCTTCCCCTTCCTCTCGCTCTCTAAAATCAATCCCCAGGGACTCTATAATTAGAATGAAAACTCTGAAACAAACTGCATTTATAGTCAGCTTCCCCTTTTTTTATTAATAAAAGGCACAGTAATCTGAAGGTCAGATCTTTTTTGTTAAAGAGTTTAATTATCTTTTTAGAGAGAGGGGGAGGGAGGGAGAAAGAGGAGAGAAACACCAATGGTTTGCCTGTCACATAACCCTAACTGGGGACCTGGCGCACAACCCAGGCATGTGCCCTGACTGGGAATTGAACTGGCAACCTTTTGGTTCTCAACCCACTGAGCCACACTAGCCAGGGCTGATATTCAGATCTTTTAATTAGCACAAGATATGTAGACTGCAAAGAGTTAATATAATTCCAGCCAAATGAAAAAACAAAACACTTTTTTTAATAGCTGTAAAGGCTTCTCGTGGATAAAAATATCAGGCCTACTCACTCGACTTTGTCTTATGTTGGAACTGGTCCCACCCCAACAATCTTTATGGGCCACCAGGGGCAAGACAACATAAAGCCAGGAACTACTGGTTTTGATTCAACGGAAGGGCTCTGAGGCTGGGATTCAGAGGTGTGGCTGCGTCACCCCTTGACCTGCCACCTCAGCTCCTGCCTGTTGCCTAATAAGTTTGCTAAACTCAGGTTGTGAGTTATCATTTGCGCGTCTGGCTGACCTTAAGGGTAACAGCCAGGGCTGCCACTCATATTTATACAGATTGAGCATTGTCCAAGGCACCATTTATTGTAATCACTATTAATTTACATAGTTATTATGACAGTTTTCCAATAGATGGCAGTAAAGTATCTTAAGAAAGGGCACCTTGTTCTAGTTCCCTCAAAATCACAACAGGAGCTAACAATGGAGCTGTCCTTTCTCTGCATTGCCCAACAGGGTGCTGGTAAGCATCAGGACACAGGAAGTATAACTGGGCCTCACAGAACTAGGAAGTTAACCCCAGTGGTCCTCTCTCTCTCTCTGACACACACACACACACACACTCTTCCTGCTCCTCTGCTTCCTTCTTCTGCCCTCATCTGTTTACAAGTGTTCTCTACTGGATGTAGTAGTTGGCAGTCAACTCCATTTCTACCTCCTATTATGCTCAGGGCCAGTTTCATGGGAGTTCCACCTAGGCACGGGGCTCCGTATTCGAAGCGGCACATACTTGGTTTAGGGCTCTGCCATTGCCGTCTTAAAATTCTTAATAATTTTATAGTTGAACTTGTATTTTGTAAGTGAGATCTGATGGAGCAAGGGAGCACTCACATGAGCAGATGCTGTAATAAGTGATATGCATAACCACTGTTCCTTGCGGCCTCATTACCACAGTGTTTGCAATACTCTACAAGCAAAGAATCTTGGTGGATGTGTGAGGCCTGGTAGTTAAGTGAACCTCAAAGCCACAAGGCAAGCACGTTATGTCTACAGCTGTATAAGCAGGGTTGCTGACTATCCTGAGTCACAGGGTATGCTTTCCATTCAAACCAGAACTTGCTTCCCACACAGAAAGGAGGCAATAGCATTCTAAGAAATGCAAATGACCATGGAATCTTATCACATTTTTATGTGACTTCCTTATAGTAACCAACCACTTGCTAAAAATGATGACAGAGGGAAAGGAATGCAGTTTCTTTTCCTTTCAGTCCTTTCTTACTCATTTGTAAGTCGAAGGTAGAGAATGTTGGTAGAATGTGTGCTATCAAGAAGTGAAATTTAAAAAAAAAAGTGAAATACTAACAGCTGAGTTACTTTTTGCAGCAGTTCCACTATTCATGTAAGAATGAAATACATATTCATGTTTGAGGTTCAAAGTAGAAATGTATAACTTCAGTGATTCCATAGGCAGTGAAATGCTCATATTTGCATTTAAAATTGGCACTGCACAATATAAAGATAAATGTAAAATTCAAGCTAACAACTTACACTTTAAATTCTCTTTCTTAGAACAATATTAAATAGAAAATAAAAACACCATGGCAGCCAAGGCAAGATGACCCTGGGAAAAAAGGAAAAAATCTTTATATTTTAGTTCCTTTAATGGTCACTTTTTTTCCTGCTTTTTGAACAAAGAGCTTGCTGTATTTTCATTTTGCAAATTATGCAGCTCGCCCTGATTATTCTTTTGTTGCAGAGGCTGGAAGCTATGAACTTTAAAAACTAGAGTTCTGCATGCAAACTAGGCCCCACAAATTAGATGCACTTACAAGAAACTTGAATGGAAAGGAGAAACAAATGCCCATTTTCCTGCACCTTTTGACAGTGTTCCATGAGCAGGTACGGTTGTAGAGACAGATGCCAATGGTCCATCTCCAGCCTCGTGGATGATGTGATGGAACTGCAGTGGCAAAAGCAGCAGGCTCTCTTCCAGGATCTTAGAAGCAGCAGGGCTTCTGTTGAAAATCAGATCCTGTCCGAGCTCTGAGTCACAGCTATAGTGGTGAGTTCTTAAACACAATTGTTGCCAGTTTTAGATTTTTCTAGGAGTCATTCTTGGATCTTTAGTCCAAAACCTGCTCCTCCGAACTTTCCAGTGATTTTGTAAAATATAAAATTCCATATGCGAAGTCCTTTTCTCTCCTTAAAATCTGAGAGGCAAACAATTGATGCTTCTCTCATATCAATGTTTCTTCCCCCTCTCTAAAAAATAATAATAAACAAATAAATAGAAAATATCTAGAATACGATTGCTTGAAACAAACTCCAAAATGTCACACATTCTAATGGAATATACCTCAACCATAATATCCTTAATAATGACACTAAGCTAAAAACATCTGGTCAATTTAAAAAAAATACAATGCATAATTTGTAAGTATGTATTTATTCATTAAACCTTTTTTAAAAAATAAAAAAGTTAGGGTTTTTTAGAAAGTTACAGAGGCAAAAAAAAGGGCCCTTGGAGCTTAGGAAAGGAAAAGGTCAAAAGAAGGGGTCTTGAGGGAAGAAAGGGAGAAGGCGCATGTGTGTTCCCTGAGGGGAGAGCACACTAAATCCCTTCTTTACTTAAACTTGGAGTCATTTCTTTGACTACACTGACCCACGTCATTACTGTCCCGATTCCAGACTTCATGTTAAGGGCATTTTCAACAGCACTTCCCATTTTAGGAAGTAGGAAGTTGAAAACTTTGAGTTCTATTCTGCTTAGATCCAGTTTTTCACCACTAAATATAGAAGCTCCAGGCGCAATTTCCTCTCCTTGAAGTTGCTTACCTCTAAGCACCCCTCTCAACCCTTTAACTGCACCTGTCTGTCCTCACTGCCAGCCTGCTACCTCCTGGGGACTTCAAACAATACTATCCTGTGGGGACTTCTTCAACCTTCCCTCACATCAGCATAGGTCTTGTCCTCAAAGAGCTAATGGCTAGTTAAGAGAGGTAGAAGAGTAAATGAATTTAACAATATTGAGAACTTTTTATTCCTTAAGCAGCTGTAGAAAAACTCCCCATGCAAAAGGCCTCCTTGTGGTGTAAGGCTGAAATTTCAGATTATCTTTTGATGCTACAATAGATCCTATTAACTGGCATCACATTTGTTTGGGTCCAGCAGCCCTGCTAACACCTCATTTTAGTTTTGTTTATTCCTCTAGGTTTTTTAAAAATTAAGTTTAATAAAATTTATTATGTCAACTCAAATAAGAGTTTTATCTTTCCCTTTCAATCTTTACACCTATTTCTTCCTTAAAGCATTTGGCCAAAGTCTTCAGTACTATGTCAAGTTACAGCAATGATCATAGGATTCTTTATTTAGCTCCCAATCTTCAAGAGAATGTATCTAAAATTTCCCATTAACAATAACAGTTGCTGTAGGGCAGATAAAGAGCTTCCCAGACAAGAAAATACTAAAGGAGTTTATCATCACCAAACCATTATTATGTGAAATGTTAAAGGGACTTATTTAAGAAAAAGATCAAAACTATGAATAATAAAATGGCAGAAAGTACAAATCGTCCAACAAGTGAATCAAACAAACAAACTAAGCAAACAAGAAGAGAGAATCAGCGTTGGCCTGCGAGACAAGTGTTGCTGGTTCGATTCCCAGTCAGGGCACATTACTAGTTTGCACGTCAGGTCTCCAGTTGGGGGCGCAAGTGAGAGGCAACCACACAGTGATGTTTTTCTCCCTCTTTCTCCTTTCCTCTCTCTCTAAAAAATAATAAACATTTTAAAAAAATAGAGAGAGAGAGAAAGAGAGAATCATGGAATTGGAGAGCATTTTGATGGTTACCAGACTGGAGGGGGGTGTGGGGTCATGATTGAAGAGGTGAGGGGATTAAGAAGTATAAATAGGTAGTTACAGAATAGCCATGGGGATGTAAAGTACAACATAGGAAATGGAATGGCCAAAGAACTTAAGACACATGACCCACAGTCATGAACAATGGTGGGAGGATTGTCTGAGTTGGGGGAGCTGGGTAGAGGTGGGACAAAGGGGAGAAAAATCAGGACAACTGTAATAGCATAATCAATAAAATATAAAAAAATAAATTTCATATAAGGCAGCCATTTTCAATTTTTCATCCCATGGCACACACAAACTAATTACTAAAATTCTGTGACACACCAAAAAATATATTTTTTGCTGACCTGAAAAAAAATTGGTATAACTTTTATTCATTCACAATGAATGAGTACTGTTGTTTGCTGTTGTGGTCTTTTATTTGACATTCTAAGGAAAAAGAATTGCCCCTGACTAGTCAGGTATTGCACATTTAAAAAGTTCTTGCAGCACACCAGTTGAAAATTGCTGATATAAGGTATTTGGTAATGTGGATAATGGTCAAAATTTGTATATATAGCATGTGGCTACACAAAAATAGGATGGAAAACAATAATCACTCCTTATATATAAAGCTTGGGAGATTTTGTATCCTAGATAAGGAAGAAAAAATCAGAACTGAGTATTGAAGCTGCAATCAAATCCACATTCTACACATCTAATGGTCATTTACCACCCAGGAAAGCTTCAGCCCTTTTGACTTATTCTGCCCACTTTCTAAAAGTCAAAGAGAATATTAAATTGCATTAAGGACCTCAAAAGTTGACTATAAAAATTATAATTTTAAGAATTTTGGAGGAACTCTGGGCCAAGATGGAGGCCTAGATAGACACGCTGTGTCTCCCTCCACAACTAAGGATTTCAGCTACCTCAAAACTAGAGACTAGCTCCAGAAAATCGAGCTGCATGAAGTCCAACAAACAAAGATATAAAGAAATACTCATCCAGAAAGGTAAGAGGGCCGGAGCTGGAGCCAAGAGGAAGCAGTGTGGCAGGCCAGCAGAAAGGAGTTACACGTTTTAAAAGGTCAGGAGGGACACCTGGGGAGCGCTCCCAGTACCAGACCAGACCACGCAGCTCACGGTTCCAGTGCTAGGGAAAATCAAGTCTCATTGCTGCTGACTGAAAACCAGTGGGGGTTGGGGCAGAGGAAGAAACTGCCAGTTTATCAGCAGAGTCCACTTGTTTAAAGGGCCCCCACAGTTCTAGAACGCCTGCAAACCCACCCACTCTGGGAATGACAGCCAGGACAACAGCTAGAGCGGTGCCAGTCCCATACGGGAAGTGGGAGAAGTGCCTGGGAAAGGGGCGAATGCTGAGCAAGTGGCATTGTTCCCTTTCAGACCCCTCCCCCACATACAGCACCAGAATGTGGTGAAACTGGTCACTTTGTATTGACAAAAACCTAGAGCTCTGCCCCTTACAATATAACAGGTGCAACAGCTCTAGCTAAAACACAGAGGCAAACAAGCACAGGAGCCTGTCAGAATGAGGAGACAGAGAAATATGGCCCAAAAGAGGGAAAGGATCAAGGTTCCAGTGGGAGAACTAAGCAACAAGGAGATAGCCAACCTAACAGATGCAGAATTCAGAACATTGGTGATAAAGATGCTCACAGGCTTGACAGATATGCTTGAGTATGGCAAATGCATAAGGGAAGAAGTGAAGGCTATGCTAAGTGAAACTATGGAAAATCCACACAAAACCAACGGTAAAAAGAAGGATACCAGGGATCAAGTCAATGATTTGGAACATAAGAAAAAAAAAATCAACCAGTACAGAATGAGGAAACAAGAATTGAAAAACATGAGGAGGCTTAGGAACCTCTGGGACAACTTTAAAAGTGCCAACATCTGAATCATAGTGGTGCCAGAAGTAGAAGAGGTAAAGCAAGAAATTGAAAGCTTATGTGAAAAAATAATAAGGAAAACTTCCCAAATTCGGTGAAGGAAATAGACATACAAGTCCACGAAGCAGAGTCCCAAACAAGCTAGACCCAAAAAGGACCACACCAAGACACATCATCATCATCATTAAAATGCCAAAGGTTAAAGATAAAGAGTGAATCTTAAAAGCAGAAAGAGAAAAGCAGTTACCTACAAAGGGGTGCCTATAAGGCTATCAGCTGATTCCTCAAAAGAAACATTGCAGACAAGAAGGGACAGGCAAGTATTCATTCAATGTGATGAAAAGCAAGGATCTACAACCAAGATTACTCTATCCTCTATCCAGGAAAGCTATCATTTAGAATGGAAGGGCAGATAAAGTACTTCCCAGACAAGGTAAAGCTAAAGGAGTTCATCACCACCAAGCCATTATTATATGAAATGTAAAGGGACTTATTTAAGAAAAATATCAAAACTATTTACATTAAAATGACAACTATCAACAACTGAATCTAAAAATAAAATTCAACTAAGCAAATGAGAATAGGAACAGAATAATAGGTATGGGGATCATTTGGAGGGTTATCAGCTGGGAGGGGGAAAGGGGAGAATAGGGGAAATGGTGCAGGGATTAAGAAGCATAACTGGTTGGTACAAAATAGACAGGGGGATGTTAAAAATAATATAGGAAAGGATGAAGCCAAAGAACTTACGTGCACGACCCATGGACATCAACTAAGGGGGGGGGGTACTGCTGGAGGAAAGGTGGTTATTGGGCAGAGGGGAGCAAAGGGAAAATAAATTGGGAGTACTGTGACAACATAATCAATAAAATATTTTTTTAAAAAAAGAATTTTCTTTGTTCTTGAAAATGCACATCAAATTTTAAGAAAATATATTTTTATTCAATGAAATAAAGACCAAGTACTACATTTACTTTTTTTCACTATAATTTATTGTTACATTTTAGTTTGCATTTATTAAGTATCTTATAAATATTACACTCAAGGTAATTCAACTCCAGAGAGCGACCACTGACTAAGAGGGTGCAGGCTCGCTTTGTCAGTGTGTCAACTTCCTAGTTAGCTTGTAGGCCTCCCCACTACACATACTTGCTCTCTTGTGGTTATTATATGTATCTGTCTTCAAGATATGGCTGAAGCTTGAACGTACATCTGGCATCAGGCCATGTCTGTGAATCTGTGAATATGAGCACCATTGCATTTAGAGTGAAGGGTTCTTTCTTGGCAGTCACTGATGACAAATCTAGAAAGACCAGCTATTTTCTTGGGAGAAGAAAGTATACCCCACTTTGAGTGACAGTTTTCTAACAGAATAAAAATATCACCGAAGGGAAAGAATAGAGTTGTATTTACTCTGAAAATAGAGTAAGTACAATATATACACAAGGGAATAAATAGTGAGGCCTCTACTGAGTCAAAGCTCTTACTTTTACTTTTAAAAGTCTGATAAAAATGTATTCAATTACATTTTGTACAGTAATATTTAGTGAACTTTGTTCAAAAGGCTATATTTTAAGTTCATTTGTAAAAATAACAAAAGCTTATCACTCTGTTCAATAAGAAAGGAAGAAAACCTTGCTAGAAATAACAATAAATAATTTCACACAAAGGCCAGGTGACATAAGAATAGTATATTAATCAATATATTTTCTTTGTATTTACAATAAATCCATTTGTTAGTACTGTGATAGAAAAAATAATAAATCAGTCCACATTATGTAGTAGAAACAGACTTTGAGGATGATCATACCTCTCACAATAAAATACAAGGACTTCTCCCACAGTTAAAGTACTTTTCAACATGACAGAGTATTTACTTTAGATCAGTTATGCCCTAGAATCAAGTATATTACCATTAAGCAAGCAGCAAAAAGCTGTTTCATTTTTCTAGACTATTTAAATTTAGTAGTTTGCCATGTGAGAAGTTATACTTTGAGTTATAAAACGTAAAAAACATTAAACTGGGAAACTGCATTAAGCAAATGCAGCCCCAAACAAAAAAACCATCAAAGAAATGAAACAAGGCATTCTTATATCATGCATAAAAAATGGGTAGTTACATAATACGTACTTTAATGATCAGACTAATAAATAAATGAGGTAAACTTTACAGTCATTGGAACAAATTATATTTAACCACTTAAATGTTATGCTGTCACTATTTCAAAATATAAAGTAATATAATTAATCTAACATCTAAAAACTATATGATTAATGCTGTTTTTTGATCCCCTTCTGAGATAGTAAAGGGAAACTGTGTAACAAAATATTATCTGAATATAAATTATCAACACCAATATGATACAATTATCATGTAATCACCATTTTGTATACACACAATGGAAATACTGTGAAAGCTAGAAAAAAAATGAATATATACTGGTCAGAATTTTAAATTTCAAACTAATCCAAGATAATCTGGAACAAAAAATAAAATAAAATACACTAAATAGATATAACTTGATATCCTTTCCCAATTCAGTAGTACACGAAGATGCAACTTCTAAACAAATCCATTACCTCAAACGTAAAAAGAGGAAGATGTAAATCTCTTTTAAATACTAGTTTTAAGTTTATGCTCTGGGAAAAAGGCTAAGGCTAGCCAGAGCTATAATACTATTTTTAAAAACCTAGAATTTTTATTTGTATATCTATTTTAATTATTGGTAAGGGATAAGAGAGAAAAATATTAAAATATCAAGCCTAGGGTATCTATAGCCAGTTCACGAATATATTAAATTGAATGAATCAACTAGGTCAAGAATTTCCTATGATGCTGTTACTAATTATTTACAGCTACCGTTGGAGCAGTCATTTAGAAGATGGATATCTTAAGTACTGATAGCACTTTTCCTAGTATATAAATTTCCATTCTCTCTTCTCTCCCTTGCCACTTAAATGCATTATTTTAACTGTCTGATTGGAAATTTTATTTTACAAATTCCCTGTTTCAATTATTGAAGAGGTGATTTTAACACATAAACCTGCCAGTCCTGAGATGATAATGATGATAGGAAAACTAAAATCCAGATTATTTTTCACTCAAATTTCTGCTTTAGTTTCTTTTGGAAGATGGCTGGCAGGATAGAAAGAAGAGCCAAAATCATTAGAACAAATACTGAATTCCAGGAAACAGCTTCCCCTGCTGTTGTAAGTTGGTACAATGTTGTTCCTGCCTTAATTGCTACAAAAGATGGAGGTGCAACACCTAAAAAAAAAAAAAACAGTAAACAACATCAATTGTTTGTCTTAAGATTAAAATTTTCCACATGAATAAAATATCTTTAAGAATACAGCAAAACCATATTGGAAATATTTTATTTAAAGCCCTTCAAGTTTATTTCTATCCAGGGCAATGGGGAGTGTGTGTGTGTGTGGGTGGGTGGGGGGCATCTGTAATAATGTCAACAATAAAAAAATTAATTATATTCAAAGTATATGCAACTTAAAAATATTTCCATAGCCTTGGCTGGTGTGGCTCAGTGGATTGAGCACTGGCCTATGAACTTAAGAGCTGCCAGTTCCATTCCTGGTCAGGGCACATGCCTGGGTTGCAGGCCAGGTCCCCAGTTGGGAGTGTGTGAGAGGCAGCCAATTGTTTCTCTCACATCTTGATGCTTCTCTCCCTCCCTTCCCCCTCTCTAAAAGAAAATAAATAAAATAGTTTTAATAATAAAATAAAAATATTTTCACAAAGATGTAAATTAAAAAAAGGCAAAAATAAAAAATTTTTTTAATGAATTAAATTTTTCATAATCACATTTTAAGGAAATAAATTTAAGAATTCAAGAAAAGTTTCTGGAAAAAAACTTTACATTTATGCATCTTAAAAAAGGAATGTGCTCCCATCCAGCAATTTCAACTTTAGCGAAGAAGGTGTACAAGCGAAGATCTCAAGGATGTTCATCAAAGCATTGTAATAATAAAAATCTGGAAATAAGCTAACTGTTCAAAAATAAGTCTGAGTAAATTGTCATTCACCCATGAAAGAATATACTTTAAATAAAAATAAAGTGGTAGGCGATACTCAGAAATGAAATGATACTCAAAATATGACTAAAAAGAATTTATACAAGCGCATATGAAAAATAATCATATTTCATTAAAAAACAGAACTGAAAAAGCTACTTTAGCCAAAGCTGAAGTTAACAAAATCTCTAGGTATTTTATCTGTGAAATAAGGAGATATGGACAACATTTCTCTTTTGATCCCATGAACATTAACATTAATTTACAAAATCCAAAATTACCCCTGTTGAGATTTTTAAGTTTGTCAAGGAATTTTTTTAAAGTAGCAATAAAAATTGATTTTGAGTATTCTTTTCAAAAAGATTTATTCTCACAATAAATGGCACTCAGTACACAAGGAATCTGCTCATTTTGTTTGTAGCTGAACAACTCAACTTAAATTTGAAAGAAAAGCAGAATACTCTTACTAAGGAACCATTTCAATTTATAAAATATATAAAAGAATCATATGTCCACTGATTAATTTCAAAATTAAGCACAGCTCCTTGAAAACAAAATGTTTGTTAATCCTTGCTTCCCCCATACATTTTGGTAATGCCCATAAATATCCATTTTAATAAAACAAAAAATAGGTTCAATTCTCTACTAAGAACTAAAGTTCAATATTTTAGTGCTTGATTAAAGGATAAAGAAGAAAATTATTCAAAAAAGGCACCTTGATTTTTTTTTTCTCTCCATGGAGGATAGAATGGAATCTAGCTTAATCCTGCATGATTAAAAAACTATCCAGTAGAGAATGCTCCTCTTTAAAAGGAGTGACACACACAAAAAAAATTAAAGTAAAACAATCCAACAGCCCTGGCTGGGTGGCTCAGTTGGTTGGAGCATCGTCCTGTACATGGGTTTGATTCCTTGTCAGGGCATATAACTAACTAGGTTGCTGGTACAAGCCTCGGTTGAGACACATATGGGAAGCAACGGATCAATGTCTCTCTCTCAAATCAATAAAAACATATCCTCAGGTGAGGATTTATTAAAAAAGGACAATCCAACAAACATTTCTGGGCATCTGTTTATATAGGCCGGGCATGTCTGCACAGAGCATGAAATACAGCGCAGCTAGACACTGCTAGCTATGTATGTACACAATGAGTTCTAACACAGAATGAACCAGAGACCTTACCTAGAAAAGTGCCGATAAAAAACACTTTCAATGGCACATTTATCACAGGAGATGTAATATTAATAAACCAATTAGGCAGAAATGGTGTTATTCTCAAAAATATA